>NW_027461924.1:0-105526 GCF_050947455.1 Rhinoderma darwinii | reverse complement strand
CTGGATGTTTCCCAGGCGAGCTATTGGCAGCATGTTCAGAACCACTGTTTCTGAGGCTAATTCTTGAACCGTGTCATAGACGCTCGATCTTGGCGGCATTCGTCTCAGCGCCTGGCAATTAGTATAGAAGCACTGTCTCCCACTGTTTCTGAGGCTAATTCTAGAACCGTAAGTCATAGACGCTAGATCTTGGCGGCATTCGTCTCAGCGCCTGGCAATTAGTATAGAAGCACTGTCTTTGACTTCTCTGGATGTTTCCCAGGCGAGCTATTGACAAGTAAATCCTAGACGCTCGATCTTGGTTATTTTCGCTTTCCCGGCTGGCAGCAAAGTTCAGAACCATGTTTCTGTGAATAACTCTTGAACCGTAAGTCACAGACGCTCGCTCTTGGCTGCATTCGTTTCAGCTCGTGGCAGCCAGTCTAAAAAACACAATTTTGGACTTCTCTGGATGTTTCCCAGGCGAGCTATTGGCAGCATGTTCAGAACCACTGTTTCTGAGGCTAATTCTTGAACCGTAAGTCATAGACGCTCGCACTTGGCGGCATTCGTCTCAGCGCCTGGCAATTAGTATAAAAGCACTGTTTCCCAATGTTTCTGAGGCTAATTCTTGAACCGTAAGTCATAGACGCTAAATCTTGGCGGCATTCGTTTCAGCGCCTGGCAATTAGTATAGAAGCACTGTCTTTGACTTCTCTGGATGTTTCCCAGGCGAGCTATTGACAAGTAAATCCTAGACGCTCGATCTTGGTTATTTTCGCTTTCGCGGCTGGCAGCAAAGTTCAGAACCATGTTTCTGTGAATAACTCTTGAACCGTAAGTCACAGACGCTCGCTCTTGGCTGCATTCGTTTCAGCTCGTGGCAGCCAGTCTAAAAAACACTATCTTGGACTTCTCTGGATGTTTCCCAGGCGAGCTATTGGCAGCATGTTCAGAACCACTGTTTCTGAGGCTAATTCTTGAACCGTGTCATAGACGCTCGATCTTGGCGGCATTCGTCTCAGCGCCTGGCAATTAGTATAGAAGCACTGTCTCCCACTGTTTCTGAGGCTAATTCTAGAACCGTAAGTCATAGACGCTAGATCTTGGCGGCATTCGTCTCAGCGCCTGGCAATTAGTATAGAAGCACTGTCTTTGACTTCTCTGGATGTTTCCCAGGCGAGCTATTGACAAGTAAATCCTAGACGCTCGATCTTGGTTATTTTCGCTTTCCCGGCTGGCAGCAAAGTTCAGAACCATGTTTCTGTGAATAACTCTTGAACCGTAAGTCACAGACGCTCGCTCTTGGCTGCATTCGTTTCAGCTCGTGGCAGCCAGTCTAAAAAACACAATTTTGGACTTCTCTGGATGTTTCCCAGGCGAGCTATTGGCAGCATGTTCAGAACCACTGTTTCTGAGGCTAATTCTTGAACCGTAAGTCATAGACGCTCGCACTTGGCGGCATTCGTCTCAGCGCCTGGCAATTAGTATAAAAGCACTGTTTCCCACTGTTTCTGAGGCTAATTCTTGAACCGTAAGTCATAGACGCTAAATCTTGGCGGCATTCGTTTCAGCGCCTGGCAATTAGTATAGAAGCACTGTCTTTGACTTCTCTGGATGTTTCCCAGGCGAGCTATTGACAAGTAAATCCTAGACGCTCGATCTTGGTTATTTTCGCTTTCGCGGCTGGCAGCAAAGTTCAGAACCATGTTTCTGTGAATAACTCTTGAACCGTAAGTCACAGACGCTCGCTCTTGGCTGCATTCGTTTCAGCTCGTGGCAGCCAGTCTAAAAAACACAATCTTGGACTTCTCTGGATGTTTCCCAGGCGAGCTATTGGCAGCATGTTCAGAACCACTGTTTCTGAGGCTAATTCCTGAACCGTAAGTCATAGACGCTCGCACTTGGCGGCATTCGTCTCAGCGCCTGGCAATTAGTATAGAAGCACTGTTTCCCACTGTTTCTGAGGCTAATTCTTGAACCGTAAGTCATAGACGCTAAATCTTGGCGGCATTCGTCTCAGCGCCTGGCAATTAGTATAGAAGCACTGTCTTTGACTTCTCTGGATGTTTCCCAGGCGAGCTATTGACAAGTAAATCCTAGACGCTCGATCTTGGTTATTTTCGCTTTCGCGGCTGGCAGCAAAGTTCAGAACCATGTTTCTGTGAATAACTTTTGAACCGTAAGTCACAGACGCTCGCTCTTGGCTGCATTCGTTTCAGCTCGTGGCAGCCAGTCTAAGAAACACAATCCTGGACCTCTCTGGATGTTTCCCAGGCGAGCTATTGGCAGCATGTTCAGAACCACTGATTCTGAGGCTAATTCTTGAACCGTAAGTCATAGACGCTCGATCTTGGCGGCATTCGTCTCAGCGCCTGGCAATTAGTATAGAAGCACTCTTTCCCACTGTTTCTGAGGCTAATTCTTGAACCGTAAGTCATAGACGCTAGATCTTGGCGGCTTTCCTCTCAGCGCCTGGCAATTAGTATAGAAGCACTGTCTTTGACTTCTCTGGATGTTTCCCAGGCGAGCTTTTGACAAGTAAATCCTAGACGCTCGATCTTGGTTATTTTCGCTTTCGCGGCTGGCAGCAAAGTTCAGAACCATGTTTCTGTGAATAACTTTTGAACCGTAAGTCACAGACGCTCGCTCTTGGCTGCATTCGTTTCAGCTCGTGGCAGCCAGTCTAAAAAACACTATCTTGGACTTCTCTGGATGTTTCCCAGGCGAGCTATTGGCAGCATGTTCAGAACCACTGTTTCTGAGGCTGATTCTTGAACCGTAAGTCATAGACGCTCGATCTTGGCGGCATTCGTCTCAGCGCCTGGCAATTAGTATAGAAGCACTGTTTCCCACTGTTTCTGAGGCTAATTCTTGAACCGTAAGTCATAGACGCTCGATCTTGGCGGCATTCGTCTCAGCGCCTGTCAATTAGTATAGAAGCACTGTCTTTGACTTCTCTGGATGTTTCCCAGGCGAGCTATTGACAAGTAAATCCTAGACGCTCGATCTTGGTTATTTTCGCTTTCGCGGCTGGCAGCAAAGTTCAGAACCATGTTTCTGTGAATAACTCTTGAACCGTAAGTCACAGACGCTCGCTCTTGGCTGCATTCGTTTCAGCTCGTGGCAGCCAGTCTAAAAAACACTATCTTGGACCTCTCTGGATGTTTCCCAGGCGAGCTATTGGCAGCATGTTCAGAACCACTGTTTCTGAGGCTAATTCTTGAACCGTAAGTCATAGACGCTCGATCTTGGCGGCATTCGTCTCAGCGCCTGGCAATTAGTATAGAAGCACTGTTTCCCACTGTTTCTGAGGCTAATTCTTGAACCGTAAGTCATAGACGCTAGATCTTGGCGGCTTTCCTCTCAGCGCCTGGCAATTAGTATAGAAGCACTGTCTTTGACTTCTCTGGATGTTTCCCAGGCGAGCTTTTGACAAGTAAATCCTAGACGCTCGATCTTGGTTATTTTCGCTTTCGCGGCTGGCAGCAAAGTTCAGAACCATGTTTCTGTGAATAACTTTTGAACCGTAAGTCACAGACGCTCGCTCTTGGCTGCATTCGTTTCAGCTCGTGGCAGCCAGTCTAAAAAACACTATCTTGGACTTCTCTGGATGTTTCCCAGGCGAGCTATTGGCAGCATGTTCAGAACCACTGTTTCTGAGGCTGATTCTTGAACCGTAAGTCATAGACGCTCGATCTTGGCGGCATTCGTCTCAGCGCCTGGCAATTAGTATAGAAGCACTGTTTCCCACTGTTTCTGAGGCTAATTCTTGAACCGTAAGTCATAGACGCTCGATCTTGGCGGCATTCGTCTCAGCGCCTGTCAATTAGTATAGAAGCACTGTCTTTGACTTCTCTGGATGTTTCCCAGGCGAGCTATTGACAAGTAAATCCTAGACGCTCGATCTTGGTTATTTTCGCTTTCGCGGCTGGCAGCAAAGTTCAGAACCATGTTTCTGTGAATAACTCTTGAACCGTAAGTCACAGACGCTCGCTCTTGGCTGCATTCGTTTCAGCTCGTGGCAGCCAGTCTAAAAAACACTATCTTGGACCTCTCGATGTTTCCCAGGCGAGCTATTGGTAGCATGTTCAGAACCACTGTTTCTGAGGCTAATTCTTGAACCGTAAGTCATAGACGCTCGATCTTGGCGGCATTCGTCTCAGCGCCTGGCAATTAGTATAGAAGCACTGTTTCCCACTGTTTCTGAGGCTAATTCTTGAACCGTAAGTCATAGACGCTAGATCTTGGCGGCTTTCCTCTCAGCGCCTGGCAATTAGTATAGAAGCACTGTCTTTGACTTCTCTGGATGTTTCCCAGGCGAGCTTTTGACAAGTAAATCCTAGACGCTCGATCTTGGTTATTTTCGCTTTCGCGGCTGGCAGCAAAGTTCAGAACCATGTTTCTGTGAATAACTTTTGAACCGTAAGTCACAGACGCTCGCTCTTGGCTGCATTCGTTTCAGCTCGTGGCAGTCAGTCTAAAAAACACAATCTTGGACTTCTCTGGATGTTTCCCAGGCGAGCTATTGGCAGCATGTTCAGAACCACTGTTTCTTAGGCTAATTCTTGAACCGTAAGTCATAGACGCTCGATCTTGGCGGCATTCGTCTCAGCGCCTGGCAATTAGTATAGAAGCACTGTTTCCCACTGTTTCTGAGGCTAATTCTTGAACCGTAAGTCATAGACGCTAGATCTTGGCGGCATTCGTCTCAGCGCCTGGCAATTAGTATAGAAGCACTGTCTTTGACTTCTCTGGATGTTTCCCAGGCGAGCTATTGACAAGTAAATCCTAGACGCTCGATCTTGGTTATTTTCGCTTTCGCGGCTGGCAGCAAAGTTCAGAACCATGTTTCTGTGAATAACTCTTGAACCGTAAGTCACAGACGCTCGCTCTTGGCTGCATTCGTTTCAGCTCGTGGCAGCCAGTCTAAAAAACACTATCTTGGACTTCTCTGGATGTTTCCCAGGCGAGCTATTGGCAGCATGTTCAGAACCACTGTTTCTGAGGCTTATTCTTGAACCGTGTCATAGACGCTCGATCTTGGCGGCATTCGTCTCAGCGCCTGGCAATTAGTATAGAAGCACTGTCTCCCACTGTTTCTGAGGCTAATTCTAGAACCGTAAGTCATAGACGCTAGATCTTGGCGGCATTCGTCTCAGCGCCTGGCAATTAGTATAGAAGCACTGTCTTTGACTTCTCTGGATGTTTCCCAGGCGAGCTTTTGACAAGTAAATCCTAGACGCTCGATCTTGGTTATTTTCGCTTTCGCGGCTGGCAGCAAAGTTCAGAACCATGTTTCTGTGAATAACTTTTGAACCGTAAGTCACAGACGCTCGCTCTTGGCTGAATTCGTTTCAGCTCGTGGCAGCCAGTCTAAAAAACACAATCTTGGACCTCTCTGGATGTTTCCCAGGCGAGCTATTGGCAGCATGTTCAGAACCACTGTTTCTGAGGCTAATTCTTGAACCGTAAGTCATAGACGCTCGATCTTGGCGGCATTCGTCTCAGCGCCTGGCAATTAGTATAGAAGCACTGTTTCCCACTGTTTCTGAGGCTAATTCTTGAATCGTAAGTCATAGACGCTAGATCTTGGCGGCATTCGTCTCAGCGCCTGGCAATTAGTATAGAAGCACTGTCTTTGACTTCTCTGGATGTTTCCCAGGCGAGCTATTGACAAGTAAATCCTAGACGCTCGATCTTGGTTATTTTCGCTTTCGCGGCTGGCAGCAAAGTTCAGAACCATGTTTCTGTGAATAACTTTTGAACCGTAAGTCACAGACGCTCGCTCTTGGCTGCATTCGTTTCAGCTCGTGGCAGCCAGTCTAAAAAACACTATCTTGGACTTCTCTGGATGTTTCCCAGGCGAGCTATTGGCAGCATGTTCAGAACCACTGTTTCTGAGGCTAATTCTTGAACCGTAAGTCATAGACGCTCGATCTTGGCGGCATTCGTCTCAGCGCCTGCCAATTAGTATAGAAGCAATGTTTCCCACTGTTTCTGAGGCTAATTCTTGAACCGTAAGTCATAGACGCTCGATCTTGGCGGCATTCGTCTCAGCGCCTGGCAATTAGTATAGAAGCACTGTTTCCCACTGTTTCTGAGGCTAATTCTTGAACCGTAAGTCATAGACGCTAGATCTTGGCGGCATTCGTCTCAGCGCCTGGCAATTAGTATAGAAGCACTGTCTTTGACTTCTCTGGATGTTTCCCAGGCGAGCTATTGACAAGTAAATCCTAGACGCTCGATCTTGGTTATTTTCGCTTTCGCGGCTGGCAGCAAAGTTCAGAACCATGTTTCTGTGAATAACTTTTGAACCGTAAGTCACAGACGCTCGCTCTTGGCTGCATTCGTTTCAGCTCGTGGCAGCCAGTCTAAAAAACACTATCTTGGACTTCTCTGGATGTTTCCCAGGCGAGCTATTGGCAGCATGTTCAGAACCACTGTTTCTGAGGCTAATTCTTGAACCGTGTCATAGACGCTCGATCTTGGCGGCATTCGTCTCAGCGCCTGGCAATTAGTATAGAAGAACTGTTTCCCACTGTTTCTGAGGCTAATTCTTGAACCGTAAGTCATAGACGCTAGATCTTGGCGGCTTTCCTCTCAGCGCCTGGCAATTAGTATAGAAGCACTGTCTTTGACTTCTCTGGATGTTTCCCAGGCGAGCTTTTGACAAGTAAATCCTAGACGCTCGATCTTGGTTATTTTCGCTTTCGCGGCTGGCAGCAAAGTTCAGAACCATGTTTCTGTGAATAACTTTTGAACCGTAAGTCACAGACGCTCGCTCTTGGCTGCATTCGTTTCAGCTCGTGGCAGTCAGTCTAAAAAACACAATCTTGGACTTCTCTGGATGTTTCCCAGGCGAGCTATTGGCAGCATGTTCAGAACCACTGTTTCTTAGGCTAATTCTTGAACCGTAAGTCATAGACGCTCGATCTTGGCGGCATTCGTCTCAGCGCCTGGCAATTAGTATAGAAGCACTGTTTCCCACTGTTTCTGAGGCTAATTCTTGAACCGTAAGTCATAGACGCTAGATCTTGGCGGCATTCGTCTCAGCGCCTGGCAATTAGTATAGAAGCACTGTCTTTGACTTCTCTGGATGTTTCCCAGGCGAGCTATTGACAAGTAAATCCTAGACGCTCGATCTTGGTTATTTTCGCTTTCGCGGCTGGCAGCAAAGTTCAGAACCATGTTTCTGTGAATAACTTTTGAACCGTAAGTCACAGACGCTCGCTCTTGGCTGCATTCGTTTCAGCTCGTGGCAGCCAGTCTAAAAAACACTATCTTGGACTTCTCTGGATGTTTCCCAGGCGAGCTATTGGCAGCATGTTCAGAACCACTGTTTCTGAGGCTAATTCTTGAACCGTGTCATAGACGCTCGATCTTGGCGGCATTCGTCTCAGCGCCTGGCAATTAGTATAGAAGCACTGTTTCCCACTGTTTCTGAGGCTAATTCTTGAACCGTAAGTCATAGACGCTAGATCTTGGCGGCTTTCCTCTCAGCGCCTGGCAATTAGTATAGAAGCACTGTCTTTGACTTCTCTGGATGTTTCCCAGGCGAGCTTTTGACAAGTAAATCCTAGACGCTCGATCTTGGTTATTTTCGCTTTCGCGGCTGGCAGCAAAGTTCAGAACCATGTTTCTGTGAATAACTTTTGAACCGTAAGTCACAGACGCTCGCTCTTGGCTGCATTCGTTTCAGCTCGTGGCAGTCAGTCTAAAAAACACAATCTTGGACTTCTCTGGATGTTTCCCAGGCGAGCTATTGGCAGCATGTTCAGAACCACTGTTTCTTAGGCTAATTCTTGAACCGTAAGTCATAGACGCTCGATCTTGGCGGCATTCGTCTCAGCGCCTGGCAATTAGTATAGAAGCACTGTTTCCCACTGTTTCTGAGGCTAATTCTTGAACCGTAAGTCATAGACGCTAGATCTTGGCGGCATTCGTCTCAGCGCCTGGCAATTAGTATAGAAGCACTGTCTTTGACTTCTCTGGATGTTTCCCAGGCGAGCTATTGACAAGTAAATCCTAGACGCTCGATCTTGGTTATTTTCGCTTTCGCGGCTGGCAGCAAAGTTCAGAACCATGTTTCTGTGAATAACTCTTGAACCGTAAGTCACAGACGCTCGCTCTTGGCTGCATTCGTTTCAGCTCGTGGCAGCCAGTCTAAAAAACACTATCTTGGACTTCTCTGGATGTTTCCCAGGCGAGCTATTGGCAGCATGTTCAGAACCACTGTTTCTGAGGCTTATTCTTGAACCGTGTCATAGACGCTCGATCTTGGCGGCATTCGTCTCAGCGCCTGGCAATTAGTATAGAAGCACTGTCTCCCACTGTTTCTGAGGCTAATTCTAGAACCGTAAGTCATAGACGCTAGATCTTGGCGACATTCGTCTCAGCGCCTGGCAATTAGTATAGAAGCACTGTCTTTGACTTCTCTGGATGTTTCCCAGGCGAGCTATTGACAAGTAAATCCTAGACGCTCGATCTTGGTTATTTTCGCTTTCGCGGCTGGCAGCAAAGTTCAGAACCATGTTTCTGTGAATAACTTTTGAACCGTAAGTCACAGACGCTCGCTCTTGGCTGCATTCGTTTCAGCTCGTGGCAGCCAGTCTAAAAAACACTATTGGACTTCTCTGGATGTTTCCCAGGCGAGCTATTGGCAGCATGTTCAGAACCACTGTTTCTGAGGCTAATTCTTGAACCGTGTCATAGACGCTCGATCTTGGCGGCATTCGTCTCAGCGCCTGGCAATTAGTATAGAAGCACTGTTTCCCACTGTTTCTGAGGCTAATTCTTGAACCGTAAGTCATAGACGCTAGATCTTGGCGGCTTTCCTCTCAGCGCCTGGCAATTAGTATAGAAGCACTGTCTTTGACTTCTCTGGATGTTTCCCAGGCGAGCTTTTGACAAGTAAATCCTAGACGCTCGATCTTGGTTATTTTCGCTTTCGCGGCTGGCAGCAAAGTTCAGAACCATGTTTCTGTGAATAACTTTTGAACCGTAAGTCACAGACGCTCGCTCTTGGCTGCATTCGTTTCAGCTCGTGGCAGTCAGTCTAAAAAACACAATCTTGGACTTCTCTGGATGTTTCCCAGGCGAGCTATTGGCAGCATGTTCAGAACCACTGTTTCTTAGGCTAATTCTTGAACCGTAAGTCATAGACGCTCGATCTTGGCGGCATTCGTCTCAGCGCCTGGCAATTAGTATAGAAGCACTGTTTCCCACTGTTTCTGAGGCTAATTCTTGAACCGTAAGTCATAGACGCTAGATCTTGGCGGCATTCGTCTCAGCGCCTGGCAATTAGTATAGAAGCACTGTCTTTGACTTCTCTGGATGTTTCCCAGGCGAGCTATTGACAAGTAAATCCTAGACGCTCGATCTTGGTTATTTTCGCTTTCGCGGCTGGCAGCAAAGTTCAGAACCATGTTTCTGTGAATAACTCTTGAACCGTAAGTCACAGACGCTCGCTCTTGGCTGCATTCGTTTCAGCTCGTGGCAGCCAGTCTAAAAAACACTATCTTGGACTTCTCTGGATGTTTCCCAGGCGAGCTATTGGCAGCATGTTCAGAACCACTGTTTCTGAGGCTAATTCTTGAACCGTGTCATAGACGCTCGATCTTGGCGGCATTCGTCTCAGCGCCTGGCAATTAGTATAGAAGCACTGTCTCCCACTGTTTCTGAGGCTAATTCTAGAACCGTAAGTCATAGACGCTAGATCTTGGCGGCATTCGTCTCAGCGCCTGGCAATTAGTATAGAAGCACTGTCTTTGACTTCTCTGGATGTTTCCCAGGCGAGCTATTGACAAGTAAATCCTAGACGCTCGATCTTGGTTATTTTCGCTTTCCCGGCTGGCAGCAAAGTTCAGAACCATGTTTCTGTGAATAACTCTTGAACCGTAAGTCACAGACGCTCGCTCTTGGCTGCATTCGTTTCAGCTCGTGGCAGCCAGTCTAAAAAACACAATCTTGGACTTCTCTGGATGTTTCCCAGGCGAGCTATTGGCAGCATGTTCAGAACCACTGTTTCTGAGGCTAATTCTTGAACCGTAAGTCATAGACGCTCGCACTTGGCGGCATTCGTCTCAGCGCCTGGCAATTAGTATAAAAGCACTGTTTCCCACTGTTTCTGAGGCTAATTCTTGAACCGTAAGTCATAGACGCTAAATCTTGGCGGCATTCGTTTCAGCGCCTGGCAATTAGTATAGAAGCACTGTCTTTGACTTCTCTGGATGTTTCCCAGGCGAGCTATTGACAAGTAAATCCTAGACGCTCGATCTTGGTTATTTTCGCTTTCGCGGCTGGCAGCAAAGTTCAGAACCATGTTTCTGTGAATAACTCTTGAACCGTAAGTCACAGACGCTCGCTCTTGGCTGCATTCGTTTCAGCTCGTGGCAGCCAGTCTAAAAAACACAATCCTGGACCTCTCTGGATGTTTCCCAGGCGAGCTATTGGCAGCATGTTCAGAACCACTGATTCTGAGGCTAATTCTTGAACCGTAAGTCATAGACGCTCGATCTTGGCGGCATTCGTCTCAGCGCCTGGCAATTAGTATAGAAGCACTGTTTCCCACTGTTTCTGAGGCTAATTCTTGAACCGTAAGTCATAGACGCTAGATCTTGGCGGCTTTCCTCTCAGCGCCTGGCAATTAGTATAGAAGCACTGTCTTTGACTTCTCTGGATGTTTCCCAGGCGAGCTTTTGACAAGTAAATCCTAGACGCTCGATCTTGGTTATTTTCGCTTTCGCGGCTGGCAGCAAAGTTCAGAACCATGTTTCTGTGAATAACTTTTGAACCGTAAGTCACAGACGCTCGCTCTTGGCTGCATTCGTTTCAGCTCGTGGCAGCCAGTCTAAAAAACACTATCTTGGACATCTCTGGATGTTTCCCAGGCGAGCTATTGGCAGCATGTTCAGAACCACTGTTTCTGAGGCTGATTCTTGAACCGTAAGTCATAGACGCTCGATCTTGGCGGCATTCGTCTCAGCGCCTGGCAATTAGTATAGAAGCACTGTTTCCCACTGTTTCTGAGGCTAATTCTTGAACCGTAAGTCATAGACGCTCGATCTTGGCGGCATTCGTCTCAGCGCCTGTCAATTAGTATAGAAGCACTGTCTTTGACTTCTCTGGATGTTTCCCAGGCGAGCTTTTGACAAGTAAATCCTAGACGCTCGATCTTGGTTATTTTCGCTTTCGCGGCTGGCAGCAAAGTTCAGAACCATGTTTCTGTGAATAACTTTTGAACCGTAAGTCACAGACGCTCGCTCTTGGCTGCATTCGTTTCAGCTCGTGGCAGCCAGTCTAAAAAACACTATCTTGGACTTCTCTGGATGTTTCCCAGGCGAGCTATTGGCAGCATGTTCAGAACCACTGTTTCTGAGGCTGATTCTTGAACCGTAAGTCATAGACGCTCGATCTTGGCGGCATTCGTCTCAGCGCCTGGCAATTAGTATAGAAGCACTGTTTCCCACTGTTTCTGAGGCTAATTCTTGAACCGTAAGTCATAGACGCTCGATCTTGGCGGCATTCGTCTCAGCGCCTGTCAATTAGTATAGAAGCACTGTCTTTGACTTCTCTGGATGTTTCCCAGGCGAGCTATTGACAAGTAAATCCTAGACGCTCGATCTTGGTTATTTTCGCTTTCGCGGCTGGCAGCAAAGTTCAGAACCATGTTTCTGTGAATAACTCTTGAACCGTAAGTCACAGACGCTCGCTCTTGGCTGCATTCGTTTCAGCTCGTGGCAGCCAGTCTAAAAAACACTATCTTGGACCTCTCTGGATGTTTCCCAGGCGAGCTATTGGCAGCATGTTCAGAACCACTGTTTCTGAGGCTAATTCTTGAACCGTAAGTCATAGACGCTCGATCTTGGCGGCATTCGTCTCAGCGCCTGGCAATTAGTATAGAAGCACTGTTTCCCACTGTTTCTGAGGCTAATTCTTGAACCGTAAGTCATAGACGCTAGATCTTGGCGGCTTTCCTCTCAGCGCCTGGCAATTAGTATAGAAGCACTGTCTTTGACTTCTCTGGATGTTTCCCAGGCGAGCTTTTGACAAGTAAATCCTAGACGCTCGATCTTGGTTATTTTCGCTTTCGCGGCTGGCAGCAAAGTTCAGAACCATGTTTCTGTGAATAACTTTTGAACCGTAAGTCACAGACGCTCGCTCTTGGCTGAATTCGTTTCAGCTCGTGGCAGCCAGTCTAAAAAACACAATCTTGGACCTCTCTGGATGTTTCCCAGGCGAGCTATTGGCACCATGTTCAGAACCACTGTTTCTGAGGCTAATTCTTGAACCGTAAGTCATAGACGCTCGATCTTGGCGGCATTCGTCTCAGCGCCTGGCAATTAGTATAGAAGCACTGTTTCCCACTGTTTCTGAGGCTAATTCTTGAACCGTAAGTCATAGACGCTAGATCTTGGCGGCATTCGTCTCAGCGCCTGGCAATTAGTATAGAAGCACTGTCTTTGACTTCTCTGGATGTTTCCCAGGCGAGCTATTGACAAGTAAATCCTAGACGCTCGATCTTGGTTATTTTCGCTTTCGCGGCTGGCAGCAAAGTTCAGAACCATGTTTCTGTGAATAACTTTTGAACCGTAAGTCACAGACGCTCGCTCTTGGCTGCATTCGTTTCAGCTCGTGGCAGCCAGTCTAAAAAACACTATCTTGGACTTCTCTGGATGTTTCCCAGGCGAGCTATTGGCAGCATGTTCAGAACCACTGTTTCTGAGGCTAATTCTTGAACCGTGTCATAGACGCTCGATCTTGGCGGCATTCGTCTCAGCGCCTGGCAATTAGTATAGAAGCACTGTTTCCCACTGTTTCTGAGGCTAATTCTTGAACCGTAAGTCATAGACGCTAGATCTTGGCGGCTTTCCTCTCAGCGCCTGGCAATTAGTATAGAAGCACTGTCTTTGACTTCTCTGGATGTTTCCCAGGCGAGCTTTTGACAAGTAAATCCTAGACGCTCGATCTTGGTTATTTTCGCTTTCGCGGCTGGCAGCAAAGTTCAGAACCATGTTTCTGTGAATAACTTTTGAACCGTAAGTCACAGACGCTCGCTCTTGGCTGCATTCGTTTCAGCTCGTGGCAGTCAGTCTAAAAAACACAATCTTGGACTTCTCTGGATGTTTCCCAGGCGAGCTATTGGCAGCATGTTCAGAACCACTGTTTCTTAGGCTAATTCTTGAACCGTAAGTCATAGACGCTCGATCTTGGCGGCATTCGTCTCAGCGCCTGGCAATTAGTATAGAAGCACTGTTTCCCACTGTTTCTGAGGCTAATTCTTGAACCGTAAGTCATAGACGCTAGATCTTGGCGGCATTCGTCTCAGCGCCTAGCAATTAGTATAGAACCACTGTCTTTGACTTCTCTGGATGTTTCCCAGGCGAGCTATTGACAAGTAAATCCTAGACGCTCGATCTTGGTTATTTTCGCTTTCGCGGCTGGCAGCAAAGTTCAGAACCATGTTTCTGTGAATAACTCTTGAACCGTAAGTCACAGACGCTCGCTCTTGGCTGCATTCGTTTCAGCTCGTGGCAGCCAGTCTAAAAAACACTATCTTGGACTTCTCTGGATGTTTCCCAGGCGAGCTATTGGCAGCATGTTCAGAACCACTGTTTCTGAGGCTAATTCTTGAACCGTGTCATAGACGCTCGATCTTGGCGGCATTCGTCTCAGCGCCTGGCAATTAGTATAGAAGCACTGTCTCCCACTGTTTCTGAGGCTAATTCTAGAACCGTAAGTCATAGACGCTAGATCTTGGCGGCATTCGTCTCAGCGCCTGGCAATTAGTATAGAAGCACTGTCTTTGACTTCTCTGGATGTTTCCCAGGCGAGCTTTTGACAAGTAAATCCTAGACGCTCGATCTTGGTTATTTTCGCTTTCGCGGCTGGCAGCAAAGTTCAGAACCATGTTTCTGTGAATAACTTTTGAACCGTAAGTCACAGACGCTCGCTCTTGGCTGCATTCGTTTCAGCTCGTGGCAGTCAGTCTAAAAAACACAATCTTGGACTTCTCTGGATGTTTCCCAGGTGAGCTATTGGCAGCATGTTCAGAACCACTGTTTCTTAGGCTAATTCTTGAACCGTAAGTCATAGACGCTCGATCTTGGCGGCATTCGTCTCAGCGCCTGGCAATTAGTATAGAAGCACTCTTTCCCACTGTTTCTGAGGCTAATTCTTGAACCGTAAGTCATAGACGCTAGATCTCGGCGGCTTTCCTCTCAGCGCCTGGCAATTAGTATAGAAGCACTGTCTTTGACTTCTCTGGATGTTTCCCAGGCGAGCTTTTGACAAGTAAATCCTAGACGCTCGATCTTGGTTATTTTCGCTTTCGCGGCTGGCAGCAAAGTTCAGAACCATGTTTCTGTGAATAACTTTTGAACCGTAAGTCACAGACGCTCGCTCTTGGCTGCATTCGTTTCAGCTCGTGGCAGTCAGTCTAAAAAACACAATCTTGGACTTCTCTGGATGTTTCCCAGGCGAGCTATTGGCAGCATGTTCAGAACCACTGTTTCTTAGGCTAATTATTGAACCGTAAGTCATAGACGCTCGATCTTGGCGGCATTCGTCTCAGCGCCTGGCAATTAGTATAGAAGCACTGTTTCCCACGGTTTCTGAGGCTAATTCTTGAACCGTAAGTCATAGACGCTAGATCTTGGTGGCATTCGTCTCAGCGCCTGGCAATTAGTATAGAAGCACTGTCTTTGACTTCTCTGGATGTTTCCCAGGCGAGCTATTGACAAGTAAATCCTAGACGCTCGATCTTGGTTATTTTCGCTTTCGCGGCTGGCAGCAAAGTTCAGAACCATGTTTCTGTGAATAACTCTTGAACCGTAAGTCACAGACGCTCGCTCTTGGCTGCATTCGTTTCAGCTCGTGGCAGCCAGTCTAAAAAACACTATCTTGGACTTCTCTGGATGTTTCCCAGGCGAGCTATTGGCAGCATGTTTAGAACCACTGTTTCTGAGGCTAATTCTTGAACCGTGTCATAGACGCTCGATCTTGGCGGCATTCGTCTCAGCGCCTGACAATTAGTATAGAAGCACTGTCTCCCACTGTTTCTGAGGCTAATTCTAGAACCGTAAGTCATAGACGCTAGATCTTGGCGGCATTCGTCTCAGCGCCTGGCAATTAGTATAGAAGCACTGTCTTTGACTTCTCTGGATGTTTCCCAGGCGAGCTTTTGACAAGTAAATCCTAGACGCTCGATCTTGGTTATTTTCGCTTTCGCGGCTGGCAGCAAAGTTCAGAACCATGTTTCTGTGAATAACTTTTGAACCGTAAGTCACAGACGCTCGCTCTTGGCTGCATTCGTTTCAGCTCGTGGCAGTCAGTCTAAAAAACACAATCTTGGACTTCTCTGGATGTTTCCCAGGCGAGCTATTGGCAGCATGTTCAGAACCACTGTTTCTTAGGCTAATTCTTGAACCGTAAGTCATAGACGCTCGATCTTGGCGGCATTCGTCTCAGCGCCTGGCAATTAGTATAGAAGCACTGTTTCCCACTGTTTCTGAGGCTAATTCTTGAACCGTAAGTCATAGACGCTAGATCTTGGCGGCATTCGTCTCAGCGCCTAGCAATTAGTATAGAACCACTGTCTTTGACTTCTCTGGATGTTTCCCAGGCGAGCTATTGACAAGTAAATCCTAGACGCTCGATCTTGGTTATTTTCGCTTTCGCGGCTGGCAGCAAAGTTCAGAACCATGTTTCTGTGAATAACTCTTGAACCGTAAGTCACAGACGCTCGCTCTTGGCTGCATTCGTTTCAGCTCGTGGCAGCCAGTCTAAAAAACACTATCTTGGACTTCTCTGGATGTTTCCCAGGCGAGCTATTGGCAGCATGTTCAGAACCACTGTTTCTGAGGCTAATTCTTGAACCGTGTCATAGACGCTCGATCTTGGCGGCATTCGTCTCAGCGCCTGGCAATTAGTATAGAAGCACTGTCTCCCACTGTTTCTGAGGCTAATTCTAGAACCGTAAGTCATAGACGCTAGATCTTGGCGGCATTCGTCTCAGCGCCTGGCAATTAGTATAGAAGCACTGTCTTTGACTTCTCTGGATGTTTCCCAGGCGAGCTATTGACAAGTAAATCCTAGACGCTCGATCTTGGTTATTTTCGCTTTCGCGGCTGGCAGCAAAGTTCAGAACCATGTTTCTGTGAATAACTCTTGAACCGTAAGTCACAGACGCTCGCTCTTGGCTGCATTCGTTTCAGCTCGTGGCAGCCAGTCTAAAAAACACAATCTTGGACTTCTCTGGATGTTTCCCAGGCGAGCTATTGGCAGCATGTTCAGAACCACTGTTTCTGAGGCTAATTCTTGAACCGTAAGTCATAGACGCTCGCACTTGGCGGCATTCGTCTCAGCGCCTGTCAATTAGTATAGAAGCACTGTTTCCCACTGTTTCTGAGGCTAATTCTTGAACCGTAAGTCATAGACGCTAGATCTTGGCGGCATTCGTCTCAGCGCCTGGCAATTAGTATAGAAGCACTGTCTTTGACTTCTCTGGATGTTTCCCAGGCGAGCTATTGACAAGTAAATCCTAGACGCTCGATCTTGGTTATTTTCGCTTTCGCGGCTGGCAGCAAAGTTCAGAACCATGTTTCTGTGAATAACTTTTGAACCGTAAGTCACAGACGCTCGCTCTTGGCTGCATTCGTTTCAGCTCGTGGCAGCCAGTCTAAAAAACACAATCTTGGACTTCTCTGGATGTTTCCCAGGCGAGCTATTGGCAGCATGTTCAGAACCACTGTTTCTGAGGCTAATTCTTGAACCGTAAGTCATAGACGCTCGCACTTGGCGGCATTCGTCTCAGCGCCTGGCAATTAGTATAGAAGCACTGTTTCCCACTGTTTCTGAGGCTAATTCTTGAACCGTAAGTCATAGACGCTAAATCTTGGCGGCATTCGTCTCAGCGCCTGGAAATTAGTATAGAAGCACTGTCTTTGACTTCTCTGGATGTTTCCCAGGCGAGCTATTGACAAGTAAATCCTAGACGCTCGATCTTGGTTATTTTCGCTTTCGCGGCTGGCAGCAAAGTTCAGAACCATGTTTCTGTGAATAACTTTTGAACCGTAAGTCACAGACGCTCGCTCTTGGCTGCATTCGTTTCAGCTCGTGGCAGCCAGTCTAAAAAACACAATCTTGGACTTCTCTGGATGTTTCCCAGGCGAGCTATTGGCAGCATGTTCAGAACCACTGTTTCTGAGGCTAATTCTTGAACCGTAAGTCATAGACGCTCGCACTTGGCGGCATTCGTCTCAGCGCCTGGCAATTAGTATAGAAGCAGTTTCCCACTGTTTCTGAGGCTAATTCTTGAACCGTAAGTCATAGACGCTAAATCTTGGCGGCATTCGTCTCAGCGCCTGGAAATTAGTATAGAAGCACTGTCTTTGACTTCTCTGGATGTTTCCCAGGCGAGCTATTGACAAGTAAATCCTAGACGCTCGATCTTGGTTATTTTCGCTTTCGCGGCTGGCAGCAAAGTTCAGAACCATGTTTCTGTGAATAACTTTTGAACCGTAAGTCACAGACGCTCGCTCTTGGCTGCATTCGTTTCAGCTCGTGGCAGCCAGTCTAAAAAACACAATCCTGGACCTCTCTGGATGTTTCCCAGGCGAGCTATTGGCAGCATGTTCAGAACCACTGATTCTGAGGCTAATTCTTGAACCGTAAGTCATAGACGCTCGATCTTGGCGGCATTCGTCTCAGCGCCTGGCAATTAGTATAGAAGCACTGTTTCCCACTGTTTCTGAGGCTAATTCTTGAACCGTAAGTCATAGACGCTAGATCTTGGCGGCTTTCCTCTCAGCGCCTGGCAATTAGTATAGAAGCACTGTCTTTGACTTCTCTGGATGTTTCCCAGGCGAGCTTTTGACAAGTAAATCCTAGACGCTCGATCTTGGTTATTTTCGCTTTCGCGGCTGGCAGCAAAGTTCAGAACCATGTTTCTGTGAATAACTTTTGAACCGTAAGTCACAGACGCTCGCTCTTGGCTGCATTCGTTTCAGCTCGTGGCAGCCAGTCTAAAAAACACTATCTTGGACTTCTCTGGATGTTTCCCAGGCGAGCTATTGGCAGCATGTTCAGAACCACTGTTTCTGAGGCTGATTCTTGAACCGTAAGTCATAGACGCTCGATCTTGGCGGCATTCGTCTCAGCGCCTGGCAATTAGTATAGAAGCACTGTTTCCCACTGTTTCTGAGGCTAATTCTTGAACCGTAAGTCATAGACGCTCGATCTTGGCGGCATTCGTCTCAGCGCCTGTCAATTAGTATAGAAGCACTGTCTTTGACTTCTCTGGATGTTTCCCAGGCGAGCTATTGACAAGTAAATCCTAGACGCTCGATCTTGGTTATTTTCGCTTTCGCGGCTGGCAGCAAAGTTCAGAACCATGTTTCTGTGAATAACTCTTGAACCGTAAGTCACAGACGCTCGCTCTTGGCTGCATTCGTTTCAGCTCGTGGCAGCCAGTCTAAAAAACACTATCTTGGACCTCTCTGGATGTTTCCCAGGCGAGCTATTGGCAGCATGTTCAGAACCACTGTTTCTGAGGCTAATTCTTGAACCGTAAGTCATAGACGCTCGATCTTGGCGGCATTCGTCTCAGCGCCTGGCAATTAGTATAGAAGCACTGTTTCCCACTGTTTCTGAGGCTAATTCTTGAACCGTAAGTCATAGACGCTAGATCTTGGCGGCTTTCCTCTCAGCGCCTGGCAATTAGTATAGAAGCACTGTCTTTGACTTCTCTGGATGTTTCCCAGGCGAGCTTTTGACAAGTAAATCCTAGACGCTCGATCTTGGTTATTTTCGCTTTCGCGGCTGGCAGCAAAGTTCAGAACCATGTTTCTGTGAATAACTTTTGAACCGTAAGTCACAGACGCTCGCTCTTGGCTGAATTCGTTTCAGCTCGTGGCAGCCAGTCTAAAAAACACTATCTTGGACTTCTCTGGATGTTTCCCAGGCGAGCTATTGGCAGCATGTTCAGAACCACTGTTTCTTAGGCTAATTCTTGAACCGTAAGTCATAGACGCTCGATCTTGGCGGCATTCGTCTCAGCGCCTGGCAATTAGTATAGAAGCACTGTTTCCCACTGTTTCTGAGGCTAATTCTTGAACCGTAAGTCATAGACGCTAGATCTTGGCGGCATTCGTCTCAGCGCCTGGCAATTAGTATAGAAGCACTGTCTTTGACTTCTCTGGATGTTTCCCAGGCGAGCTATTGACAAGTAAATCCTAGACGCTCGATCTTGGTTATTTTCGCTTTCGCGGCTGGCAGCAAAGTTCAGAACCATGTTTCTGTGAATAACTTTTGAACCGTAAGTCACAGACGCTCGCTCTTGGCTGCATTCGTTTCAGCTCGTGGCAGCAAGTCTAAAAAACACTATCTTGGACTTCTCTGGATGTTTCCCAGGCGAGCTATTGGCAGCATGTTCAGAACCACTGTTTCTGAGGCTAATTCTTCAACCGTGTCATAGACGCTCGATCTTGGCGGCATTCGTCTCAGCGCCTGGCAATTAGTATAGAAGCACTGTCTCCCACTGTTTCTGAGGCTAATTCTAGAACCGTAAGTCATAGACGCTAGATCTTGGCGGCATTCGTCTCAGCGCCTGGCAATTAGTATAGAAGCACTGTCTTTGACTTCTCTGGATGTTTCCCAGGCGAGCTTTTGACAAGTAAATCCTAGACGCTCGATCTTGGTTATTTTCGCTTTCGCGGCTGGCAGCAACGTTCAGAACCATGTTTCTGTGAATAACTCTTGAACCGTAAGTCACAGACGCTCGCTCTTGGCTGCATTCGTTTCAGCTCGTGGCAGCCAGTCTAAAAAACACAATCTTGGACTTCTCTGGATGTTTCCCAGGCGAGCTATTGGCAGCATGTTCAGAACCACTGTTTCTGAGGCTAATTCTTGAACCGTAAGTCATAGACGCTCGCACTTGGCGGCATTCGTCTCAGCGCCTGGCAATTAGTATAGAAGCACTGTTTCCCACTGTTTCTGAGCCTAATTCTTGAACCGTAAGTCATAGACGCTAAATCTTGGCGGCATTCGTCTCAGCGCCTGGCAATTAGTATAGAAGCACTGTCTTTGACTTCTCTGGATGTTTCCCAGGCGAGCTATTGACAAGTAAATCCTAGACGCTCGATCTTGGTTATTTTCGCTTTCGCGGCTGGCAGCAAAGTTCAGAACCATGTTTCTGTGAATAACTTTTGAACCGTAAGTCACAGACGCTCGCTCTTGGCTGCATTCGTTTCAGCTCGTGGCAGCCAGTCTAAAAAACACAATCTTGGACTTCTCTGGATGTTTCCCAGGCGAGCTATTGGCAGCATGTTCAGAACCACTGTTTCTTAGGCTAATTCTTGAACCGTTAGTCATAGACGCTCGATCTTGGCGGCATTCGTCTCAGCGCCTGGCAATTAGTATAGAAGCACTATTTCCCACTGTTTCTGAGGCTAATTCTTGAACCGTAAGTCATAGACGCTAGATCTTGGCGGCATTCGTCTCAGCGCCTGGCAATTAGTATAGAAGCACTGTCTTTGACTTCTCTGGATGTTTCCCAGGCGAGCTATTGACAAGTAAATCCTAGACGCTCGATCTTGGTTATTTTCGCTTTCGCGGCTGGCAGCAAAGTTCAGAACCATGTTTCTGTGAATAACTCTTGAACCGTAAGTCACAGACGCTCGCTCTTGGCTGCATTCGTTTCAGCTCGTGGCAGCCAGTCTAAAAAACACAATCTTGGACCTCTCTGGATGTTTCCCAGGCGAGCTATTGGCAGCATGTTCAGAACCACTGTTTCTGAGGCTAATTCTTGAACCGTAAGTCATAGACGCTCGATCTTGGCGGCATTCGTCTCAGCGCCTGGCAATTAGTATAGAAGCACTGTTTCCCACTGTTTCTGAGGCTAATTCTTGAACCGTAAGTCATAGACGCTAGATCTTGGCGGCTTTCCTCTCAGCGCATGGCAATTAGTATAGAAGCACTGTCTTTGACTTCTCTGGATGTTTCCCAGGCGAGCTTTTGACAAGTAAATCCTAGACGCTCGATCTTGGTTATTTTCGCTTTCGCGGCTGGCAGCAAAGTTCAGAACCATGTTTCTGTGAATAACTTTTGAACCGTAAGTCACAGACGCTCGCTCTTGGCTGAATTCGTTTCAGCTCGTGGCAGCCAGTCTAAAAAACACAATCTTGGACCTCTCTGGATGTTTCCCAGGCGAGCTATTGGCAGCATGTTCAGAACCACTGTTTCTGAGGCTAATTCTTGAACCGTAAGTCATAGACGCTCGATCTTGGCGGCATTCGTCTCACCGCCTGGCAATTAGTATAGAAGCACTGTTTCCCACTGTTTCTGAGGCTAATTCTTGAACCGTAAGTCATAGACGCTAGATCTTGGCGGCATTCGTCTCAGCGCCTGGCAATTAGTATAGAAGCACTGTCTTTGACTTCTCTGGATGTTTCCCAGGCGAGCTATTGACAAGTAAATCCTAGACGCTCGATCTTGGTTATTTTCGCTTTCGCGGCTGGCAGCAAAGTTCAGAACCATGTTTCTGTGAATAACTTTTGAACCGTAAGTCACAGACGCTCGCTCTTGGCTGCATTCGTTTCAGCTCGTGGCAGCCAGTCTAAAAAACACTATCTTGGACTTCTCTGGATGTTTCCCAGGCGAGCTATTGGCAGCATGTTCAGAACCACTGTTTCTGAGGCTAATTCTTGAACCGTGTCATAGACGCTCGATCTTGGCGGCATTCGTCTCAGCGCCTGGCAATTAGTATAGAAGCACTGTTTCCCACTGTTTCTGAGGCTAATTCTTGAACCGTAAGTCATAGACGCTAGATCTTGGCGGCTTTCCTCTCAGCGCCTGGCAATTAGTATAGAAGCACTGTCTTTGACTTCTCTGGATGTTTCCCAGGCGAGCTTTTGACAAGTAAATCCTAGACGCTCGATCTTGGTTATTTTCGCTTTCGCGGCTGGCAGCAAAGTTCAGAACCATGTTTCTGTGAATAACTTTTGAACCGTAAGTCACAGACGCTCGCT
Source organism: Rhinoderma darwinii (assembly GCF_050947455.1). Lineage (NCBI taxonomy): Eukaryota > Metazoa > Chordata > Amphibia > Anura > Rhinodermatidae > Rhinoderma > Rhinoderma darwinii. The sequence continues at coordinate 83,519 of NW_027461924.1, read as the reverse complement.
CTTGGCTGCATTCGTTTCAGCTCGTGGCAGTCAGTCTAAAAAACACAATCTTGGACTTCTCTGGATGTTTCCCAGGCGAGCTATTGGCAGCATGTTCAGAACCACTGTTTCTTAGGCTAATTCTTGAACCGTAAGTCATAGACGCTCGATCTTGGCGGCATTCGTCTCAGCGCCTGGCAATTAGTATAGAAGCACTGTTTCCCACTGTTTCTGAGGCTAATTCTTGAACCGTAAGTCATAGACGCTAGATCTTGGCGGCATTCGTCTCAGCGCCTGGCAATTAGTATAGAAGCACTGTCTTTGACTTCTCTGGATGTTTCCCAGGCGAGCTATTGACAAGTAAATCCTAGACGCTCGATCTTGGTTATTTTCGCTTTCGCGGCTGGCAGCAACGTTCAGAACCATGTTTCTGTGAATAACTTTTGAACCGTAAGTCACAGACGCTCGCTCTTGGCTGCATTCGTTTCAGCTCGTGGCAGCCAGTCTAAAAAACACAATCTTGGACTTCTCTGGATGTTTCCCAGGCGAGCTATTGGCAGCATGTTCAGAACCACTGTTTCTGAGGCTAATTCTTGAACCGTAAGTCATAGACGCTCGCACTTGGCGGCATTCGTCTCAGCGCCTGGCAATTAGTATAAAAGCACTGTTTCCCACTGTTTCTGAGGCTAATTCTTGAACCGTAAGTCATAGACGCTAAATCTTGGCGGCATTCGTTTCAGCGCCTGGCAATTAGTATAGAAGCACTGTCTTTGACTTCTCTGGATGTTTCCCAGGCGAGCTATTGACAAGTAAATCCTAGACGCTCGATCTTGGATATTTTCGCTTTCGCGGCTGGCAGCAAAGTTCAGAACCATGTTTCTGTGAATAACTCTTGAACCGTAAGTCACAGACGCTCGCTCTTGGCTGCATTCATTTCAGCTCGTGGCAGCCAGTCTAAAAAACACAATCTTGGACTTCTCTGGATGTTTCCCAGGCGAGCTATTGGCAGCATGTTCAGAACCACTGTTTCTGAGGCTAATTCTTGAACCGTAAGTCATAGACGCTCGCACTTGGCGGCATTCGTCTCAGCGCCTGGCAATTAGTATAGAAGCACTGTTTCCCACTGTTTCTGAGCCTAATTCTTGAACCGTAAGTCATAGACGCTAAATCTTGGCGGCATTCGTCTCAGCGCCTGGCAATTAGTATAGAACCACTGTCTTTGACTTCTCTGGATGTTTCCCAGGCGAGCTATTGACAAGTAAATCCTAGACGCTCGATCTTGGTTATTTTCGCTTTCGCGGCTGGCAGCAAAGTTCAGAACCATGTTTCTGTGAATAACTTTTGAACCGTAAGTCACAGACGCTCGCTCTTGGCTGCATTCGTTTCAGCTCGTGGCAGCCAGTCTAAAAAACACAATCTTGGACTTCTCTGGATGTTTCCCAGGCGAGCTATTGGCAGCATGTTCAGAACCACTGTTTCTTAGGCTAATTCTTGAACCGTAAGTCATAGACGCTCGATCTTGGCGGCATTCGTCTCAGCGCCTGGCAATTAGTATAGAAGCACTATTTCCCACTGTTTCTGAGGCTAATTCTTGAACCGTAAGTCATAGACGCTAGATCTTGGCGGCATTCGTCTCAGCGCCTGGCAATTAGTATAGAAGCACTGTCTTTGACTTCTCTGGATGTTTCCCAGGCGAGCTATTGACAAGTAAATCCTAGACGCTCGATCTTGGTTATTTTCGCTTTCGCGGCTGGCAGCAAAGTTCAGAACCATGTTTCTGTGAATAACTCTTGAACCGTAAGTCACAGACGCTCGCTCTTGGCTGCATTCGTTTCAGCTCGTGGCAGCCAGTCTAAAAAACACAATCTTGGACCTCTCTGGATGTTTCCCAGGCGAGCTATTGGCAGCATGTTCAGAACCACTGTTTCTGAGGCTAATTCTTGAACCGTAAGTCATAGACGCTCGATCTTGGCGGCATTCGTCTCAGCGCCTGGCAATTAGTATAGAAGCACTGTTTCCCACTGTTTCTGAGGCTAATTCTTGAACCGTAAGTATTAGACGCTCGATCTTGGCGGCATTCGTCTCAGCGCCTGGCAATTAGTATAGAAGCACTGTCTTTGACTTCTCTGGATGTTTCCCAGGCGAGCTATTGGCAGCATGTTCAGAACCACTGTTTCTGAGGCTAATTCTTGAACCGTAAGTCATAGACGCTCGCACTTGGCGGCATTCGTCTCAGCGCCTGGCAATTAGTATAAAAGCACTGTTTCCCACTGTTTCTGAGGCTAATTCTTGAACCGTAAGTCATAGACGCTAAATCTTGGCGGCATTCGTTTCAGCGCCTGGCAATTAGTATAGAAGCACTGTCTTTGACTTCTCTGGATGTTTCCCAGGCGAGCTATTGACAAGTAAATCCTAGACGCTCGATCTTGGTTATTTTCGCTTTCGCGGCTGGCAGCAAAGTTCAGAACCATGTTTCTGTGAATAACTCTTGAACCGTAAGTCACAGACGCTCGCTCTTGGCTGCATTCGTTTCAGCTCGTGGCAGCCAGTCTAAAAAACACAATCTTGGACTTCTCTGGATGTTTCCCAGGCGAGCTATTGGCAGCATGTTCAGAACCACTGTTTCTGAGGCTAATTCTTGAACCGTAAGTCATAGACGCTCGCACTTGGCGGCATTCGTCTCAGCGCCTGGCAATTAGTATAGAAGCACTGTTTCCCACTGTTTCTGAGGCTAATTCTTGAACCGTAAGTCATAGACGCTAGATCTTGGCGGCATTTGTCTCAGCGCCTGGCAATTAGTATAGAAGCACTGTCTTTGACTTCTCTGGATGTTTCCCAGGCGAGCTATTGACAAGTAAATCCTAGACGCTCGATCTTGGTTATTTTCGCTTTCGCGGCTGGCAGCAAAGTTCAGAACCATGTTTCTGTGAATAACTTTTGAACCGTAAGTCACAGACGCTCGCTCTTGGCTGCATTCGTTTCAGCTCGTGGCAGCCAGTCTAAAAAACACAATCTTGGACTTCTCTGGATGTTTCCCAGGCGAGCTATTGGCAGCATGTTCAGAACCACTGTTTCTGAGGCTAATTCTTGAACCGTAAGTCATAGACGCTCGCACTTGGCGGCATTCGTCTCAGCGCCTGGCAATTAGTATAAAAGCACTGTTTCCCACTGTTTCTGAGGCTAATTATTGAACCGTAAGTCATAGACGCTAAATCTTGGCGGCATTCGTTTCAGCGCCTGGCAATTAGTATAGAAGCACTGTCTTTGACTTCTCTGGATGTTTCCCAGGCGAGCTATTGACAAGTAAATCCTAGACGCTCGATCTTGGTTATTTTCGCTTTCGCGGCTGGCAGCAAAGTTCAGAACCATGTTTCTGTGAATAACTCTTGAACCGTAAGTCACAGACGCTCGCTCTTGGCTGCATTCGTTTCAGCTCGTGGCAGCCAGTCTAAAAAACACAATCTTGGACTTCTCTGGATGTTTCCCAGGCGAGCTATTGGCAGCATGTTCAGAACCACTGTTTCTGAGGCTAATTCTTGAACCGTAAGTCATAGACGCTCGCACTTGGCGGCATTCGTCTCAGCGCCTGGCAATTAGTATAGAAGCACTGTTTCCCACTGTTTCTGAGGCTAATTCTTGAACCGTAAGTCATAGACGCTAGATCTTGGCGGCATTCGTCTCAGCGCCTGGCAATTAGTATAGAAGCACTGTCTTTGACTTCTCTGGATGTTTCCCAGGCGAGCTATTGACAAGTAAATCCTAGACGCTCGATCTTGGTTATTTTCGCTTTCGCGGCTGGCAGCAAAGTTCAGAACCATGTTTCTGTGAATAACTTTTGAACCGTAAGTCACAGACGCTCGCTCTTGGCTGCATTCGTTTCAGCTCGTGGCAGCCAGTCTAAAAAACACAATCTTGGACTTCTCTGGATGTTTCCCAGGCGAGCTATTGGCAGCATGTTCAGAACCACTGTTTCTGAGGCTAATTCTTGAACCGTAAGTCATAGACGCTCGCACTTGGCGGCATTCGTCTCAGCGCCTGGCAATTAGTATAAAAGCACTGTTTCCCACTGTTTCTGAGGCTAATTCTTGAACCGTAAGTCATAGACGCTAGATCTTGGCGGCATTCGTCTCAGCGCCTGGCAATTAGTATAGAAGCACTGTCTTTGACTTCTCTGGATGTTTTCCAGGCGAGCTATTGACAAGTAAATCCTAGACGCTCGATCTTGGTTATTTTCGCTTTCGCGGCTGGCAGCAAAGTTCAGAACCATGTTTCTGTGAATAACTTTTGAACCGTAAGTCACAGACGCTCGCTCTTGGCTGCATTCGTTTCAGCTCGTGGCAGCCAGTCTAAAAAACACAATCTTGGACTTCTCTGGATGTTTCCCAGGCGAGCTATTGGCAGCATGTTCAGAACCACTGTTTCTGAGGCTAATTCTTGAACCGTAAGTCATAGACGCTCGCACTTGGCGGCATTCGTCTCAGCGCCTGGCAATTAGTATAAAAGCACTGTTTCCCACTGTTTCTGAGGCTAATTCTTGAACCGTAAGTCATAGACGCTAAATCTTGGCGGCATTCGTTTCAGCGCCTGGCAATTAGTATAGAAGCACTGTCTTTGACTTCTCTGGATGTTTCCCAGGCGAGCTATTGACAAGTAAATCCTAGACGCTCGATCTTGGTTATTTTCGCTTTCGCGGCTGGCAGCAAAGTTCAGAACCATGTTTCTGTGAATAACTTGAACCGTAAGTCACAGACGCTCGCTCTTGGCTGCATTCGTTTCAGCTCGTGGCAGCCAGTCTAAAAAACACAATCTTGGACTTCTCTGGATGTTTCCCAGGCGAGCTATTGGCAGCATGTTCAGAACCACTGTTTCTGAGGCTAATTCTTTAACCGTAAGTCATAGACGCTCGCACTTGGCGGCATTCGTCTCAGCGCCTGGCAATTAGTATAGAAGCACTGTTTCCCACTGTTTCTGAGGCTAATTCTTGAACCGTAAGTCATAGACGCTAAATCTTGGCGGCATTCGTCTCAGCGCCTGGCAATTAGTATAGAAGCACTGTCTTTGACTTCTCTGGATGTTTCCCAGGCGAGCTATTGACAAGTAAATCCTAGACGCTCGATCTTGGTTATTTTCGCTTTCGCGGCTGGCAGCAAAGTTCAGAACCATGTTTCTGTGAATAACTTTTGAACCGTAAGTCACAGACGCTCGCTCTTGGCTGCATTCGTTTCAGCTCGTGGCAGCCAGTCTAAAAAACACAATCCTGGACCTCTCTGGATGTTTCCCAGGCGAGCTATTGGCAGCATGTTCAGAACCACTGATTCTGAGGCTAATTCTTGAACCGTAAGTCATAGACGCTCAATCTTGGGGGCATTCGTCTCAGCGCCTGGCAATTAGTATAGAAGCACTGTTTCCCACTGTTTCTGAGGCTAATTCTTGAACCGTAAGTCATAGACGCTAGATCTTGGCGGCTTTCCTCTCAGCGCCTGGCAATTAGTATAGAAGCACTGTCTTTGACTTCTCTGGATGTTTCCCAGGCGAGCTTTTGACAAGTAAATCCTAGACGCTCGATCTTGGTTATTTTCGCTTTCGCGGCTGGCAGCAAAGTTCAGAACCATGTTTCTGTGAATAACTTTTGAACCGTAAGTCACAGACGCTCGCTCTTGGCTGCATTCGTTTCAGCTCGTGGCAGCCAGTCTAAAAAACACTATCTTGGACTTCTCTGGATGTTTCCCAGGCGAGCTATTGGCAGCATGTTCAGAACCACTGTTTCTGAGGCTGATTCTTGAACCGTAAGTCATAGACGCTCGATCTTGGCGGCATTCGTCTCAGCGCCTGGCAATTAGTATAGAAGCACTGTTTCCCACTGTTTCTGAGGCTAATTCTTGAACCGTAAGTCATAGACGCTCGATCTTGGCGGCATTCGTCTCAGCGCCTGGCAATTAGTATAGAAGCACTGTCTTTGACTTCTCTGGATGTTTCCCAGGCGAGCTATTGACAAGTAAATCCTAGACGCTCGATCTTGGTTATTTTCGCTTTCGCGGCTGGCAGCAAAGTGCAGAACCATGTTTCTGTGAATAACTCTTGAACCGTAAGTCACAGACGCTCGCTCTTGGCTGCATTCGTTTCAGCTCGTGGCAGCCAGTCTAAAACACACTATCTTGGACTTCTCTGGATGTTTCCCAGGCGAGCTATTGGCAGCATGTTCAGAACCACTGTTTCTGAGGCTAATTCTTGAACCGTAAGTCATAGACGCTCGATCTTGGCGGCATTCGTCTCAGCGCCTGGCAATTAGTATAGAAGCACTGTTTCCCACTGTTTCTGAGGCTAATTCTTGAACCGTAAGTCATAGACGCTAGATCTTGGCGGCATTCGTCTCAGCGCCTGGCAATTAGTATAGAAGCACTGTCTTTGACTTCTCTGGATGTTTCCCAGGCGAGCTATTGACAAGTAAATCCTAGACGCTCGATCTTGGTTATTTTCGCTTTCGCGGCTGGCAGCAAAGTTCAGAACCATGTTTCTGTGAATAACTTTTGAACCGTAAGTCACAGACGCTCGCTCTTGGATGCATTCGTTTCAGCTCGTGGCAGCCAGTCTAAAAAACACTATCTTGGACTTCTCTGGATGTTTCCCAGGCGAGCTATTGGCAGCATGTTCAGAACCACTGTTTCTGAGGCTAATTCTTGAACCGTGTCATAGACGCTCGATCTTGGCGGCATTCGTCTCAGCGCCTGGCAATTAGTATAGAAGCACTGTTTCCCACTGTTTCTGAGGCTAATTCTTGAACCGTAAGTCATAGACGCTCGATCTTGGCGGCATTCGTCTCAGCGCCTGTCAATTAGTATAGAAGCACTGTCTTTGACTTCTCTGGATGTTTCCCAGGCGAGCTATTGACAAGTAAATCCTAGACGCTCGATCTTGGTTATTTTCGCTTTCGCGGCTGGCAGCAAAGTTCAGAACCATGTTTCTGTGAATAACTTTTGAACCGTAAGTCACAGACGCTCGCTCTTGGATGCATTCGTTTCAGCTCGTGGCAGCCAGTCTAAAAAACACTATCTTGGACTTCTCTGGATGTTTCCCAGGCGAGCTATTGGCAGCATGTTCAGAACCACTGTTTCTGAGGCTAATTCTTGAACCGTGTCATAGACGCTCGATCTTGGCGGCATTCGTCTCAGCGCCTGGCAATTAGTATAGAAGCACTGTTTCCCACTGTTTCTGAGGCTAATTCTTGAACCGTAAGTCATAGACGCTCGATCTTGACGGCATTCGTCTCAGCGCCTGTCAATTAGTATAGAAGCACTGTCTTTGACTTCTCTGGATGTTTCCCAGGCGAGCTATTGACAAGTAAATCCTAGACGCTCGATCTTGGTTATTTTCGCTTTCGCGGCTGGCAGCAAAGTTCAGAACCATGTTTCTGTGAATAACTCTTGAACCGTAAGTCACAGACGCTCGCTCTTGGCTGCATTCGTTTCAGCTCGTGGCAGCCAGTCTAAAAAACACTATCTTGGACTTCTCTGGATGTTTCCCAGGCGAGCTATTGGCAGCATGTTCAGAACCACTGTTTCTGAGGCTAATTCTTGAACCGTAAGTCATAGACGCTCGATCTTGGCGGCATTCGTCTCAGCGCCTGGCAATTAGTATAGAAGCACTGTTTCCCACTGTTTCTGAGGCTAATTCTTGAACCGTAAGTCATAGACGCTCGATCTTGGCGGCATTCGTCTCAGCGCCTGGCAATTAGTGTAGAAGCACTGTCTTTGACTTCTCTGGATGTTTCCCAGGCGAGCTATTGACAAGTAAATCCTAGACGCTCGATCTTGGTTATTTTCGCTTTCGCGGCTGGCAGCAAAGTGCAGAACCATGTTTCTGTGAATAACTCTTGAACCGTAAGTCACAGACGCTCGCTCTTGGCTGCATTCGTTTCAGCTCGTGGCAGCCAGTCTAAAACACACTATCTTGGACTTCTCTGGATGTTTCCCAGGCGAGCTATTGGCAGCATGTTCAGAACCACTGTTTCTGAGGCTAATTCTTGAACCGTAAGTCATAGACGCTCGATCTTGGCGGCATTCGTCTCAGCGCCTGGCAATTAGTATAGAAGCACTGTTTCCCACTGTTTCTGAGGCTAATTCTTGAACCGTAAGTCATAGACGCTAGATCTTGGCGGCATTCGTCTCAGCGCCTGGCAATCAGTATAGAAGCACTGTCTTTGACTTCTCTGGATGTTTCCCAGGCGAGCTATTGACAAGTAAATCCTAGACGCTCGATCTTGGTTATTTTCGCTTTCGCGGCTGGCAGCAAAGTTCAGAACCATGTTTCTGTGAATAACTTTTGAACCGTAAGTCACAGACGCTCGCTCTTGGATGCATTCGTTTCAGCTCGTGGCAGCCAGTCTAAAAAACACTATCTTGGACTTCTCTGGATGTTTCCCAGGCGAGCTATTGGCAGCATGTTCAGAACCACTGTTTCTGAGGCTAATTCTTGAACCGTGTCATAGACGCTCGATCTTGGCGGCATTCGTCTCAGCGCCTGGCAATTAGTATAGAAGCACTGTTTCCCACTGTTTCTGAGGCTAATTCTTGAACCGTAAGTCATAGACGCTCGATCTTGGCGGCATTCGTCTCAGCGCCTGTCAATTAGTATAGAAGCACTGTCTTTGACTTCTCTGGATGTTTCCCAGGCGAGCTATTGACAAGTAAATCCTAGACGCTCGATCTTGGTTATTTTCGCTTTCGCGGCTGGCAGCAAAGTTCAGAACCATGTTTCTGTGAATAACTTTTGAACCGTAAGTCACAGACGCTCGCTCTTGGATGCATTCGTTTCAGCTCGTGGCAGCCAGTCTAAAAAACACTATCTTGGACTTCTCTGGATGTTTCCCAGGCGAGCTATTGGCAGCATGTTCAGAACCACTGTTTCTGAGGCTAATTCTTGAACCGTGTCATAGACGCTCGATCTTGGCGGCATTCGTCTCAGCGCCTGGCAATTAGTATAGAAGCACTGTTTCCCACTGTTTCTGAGGCTAATTCTTGAACCGTAAGTCATAGACGCTCGATCTTGGCGGCATTCGTCTCAGCGCCTGTCAATTAGTATAGAAGCACTGTCTTTGACTTCTCTGGATGTTTCCCAGGCGAGCTATTGACAAGTAAATCCTAGACGCTCGATCTTGGTTATTTTCGCTTTCGCGGCTGGCAGCAAAGTTCAGAACCATGTTTCTGTGAATAACTCTTGAACCGTAAGTCACAGACGCTCGCTCTTGGCTGCATTCGTTTCAGCTCGTGGCAGCCAGTCTAAAAAACACTATCTTGGACTTCTCTGGATGTTTCCCAGGCGAGCTATTGGCAGCATGTTCAGAACCACTGTTTCTGAGGCTAATTCTTGAACCGTAAGTCATAGACGCTCGATCTTGGCGGCATTCGTCTCAGCGCCTGGCAATTAGTATAGAAGCACTGTTTCCCACTGTTTCTGAGGCTAATTCTTGAACCGTAAGTCATAGACGCTAGATCTTGGCGGCATTCGTCTCAGCGCCTGGCAATTAGTATAGAAGCACTGTCTTTGACTTCTCTGGATGTTTCCCAGGCGAGCTATTGACAAGTAAATCCTAGACGCTCGATCTTGGTTATTTTCGCTTTCGCGGCTGGCAGCAAAGTTCAGAACCATGTTTCTGTGAATAACTCTTGAACCGTAAGTCACAGACGCTCGCTCTTGGCTGCATTCGTTTCAGCTCGTGGCAGCCAGTCTAAAAAACACTATCTTGGACTTCTCTGGATGTTTCCCAGGCGAGCTATTGGCAGCATGTTCAGAACCACTGTTTCTGAGGCTAATTCTTGAACCGTGTCATAGACGCTCGATCTTGGCGGCATTCGTCTCAGCGCCTGGCAATTAGTATAGAAGCACTGTCTCCCACTGTTTCTGAGGCTAATTCTAGAACCGTAAGTCATAGACGCTAGATCTTGGCGGCATTCGTCTCAGCGCCTGGCAATTAGTATAGAAGCACTGTCTTTGACTTCTCTGGATGTTTCCCAGGCGAGCTTTTGACAAGTAAATCCTAGACGCTCGATCTTGGTTATTTTCGCTTTCGCGGCTGGCAGCAAAGTTCAGAACCATGTTTCTGTGAATAACTTTTGAACCGTAAGTCACAGACGCTCGCTCTTGGCTGCATTCGTTTCAGCTCGTGGCAGTCAGTCTAAAAAACACAATCTTGGACTTCTCTGTATGTTTCCCAGGTGAGCTATTGGCAGCATGTTCAGAACCACTGTTTCTTAGGCTAATTCTTGAACCGTAAGTCATAGACGCTCGATCTTGGCGGCATTCGTCTCAGCGCCTGGCAATTAGTATAGAAGCACTCTTTCCCACTGTTTCTGAGGCTAATTCTTGAACCGTAAGTCATAGACGCTAGATCTTGGCGGCTTTCCTCTCAGCGCCTGGCAATTAGTATAGAAGCACTGTCTTTGACTTCTCTGGATGTTTCCCAGGCGAGCTTTTGACAAGTAAATCCTAGACGCTCGATCTTGGTTATTTTCGCTTTCGCGGCTGGCAGCAAAGTTCAGAACCATGTTTCTGTGAATAACTTTTGAACCGTAAGTCACAGACGCTCGCTCTTGGCTGCATTCGTTTCAGCTCGTGGCAGTCAGTCTAAAAAACACAATCTTGGACTTCTCTGGATGTTTCCCAGGCGAGCTATTGGCAGCATGTTCAGAACCACTGTTTCTTAGGCTAATTATTGAACCGTAAGTCATAGACGCTCGATCTTGGCGGCATTCGTCTCAGCGCCTGGCAATTAGTATAGAAGCACTGTTTCCCACGGTTTCTGAGGCTAATTCTTGAACCGTAAGTCATAGACGCTAGATCTTGGTGGCATTCGTCTCAGCGCCTGGCAATTAGTATAGAAGCACTGTCTTTGACTTCTCTGGATGTTTCCCAGGCGAGCTATTGACAAGTAAATCCTAGACGCTCGATCTTGGTTATTTTCGCTTTCGCGGCTGGCAGCAAAGTTCAGAACCATGTTTCTGTGAATAACTCTTGAACCGTAAGTCACAGACGCTCGCTCTTGGCTGCATTCGTTTCAGCTCGTGGCAGCCAGTCTAAAAAACACTATCTTGGACTTCTCTGGATGTTTCCCAGGCGAGCTATTGGCAGCATGTTTAGAACCACTGTTTCTGAGGCTAATTCTTGAACCGTGTCATAGACGCTCGATCTTGGCGGCATTCGTCTCAGCGCCTGACAATTAGTATAGAAGCACTGTCTCCCACTGTTTCTGAGGCTAATTCTAGAACCGTAAGTCATAGACGCTAGATCTTGGCGGCATTCGTCTCAGCGCCTGGCAATTAGTATAGAAGCACTGTCTTTGACTTCTCTGGATGTTTCCCAGGCGAGCTATTGACAAGTAAATCCTAGACGCTCGATCTTGGTTATTTTCGCTTTCGCGGCTGGCAGCAAAGTTCAGAACCATGTTTCTGTGAATAACTTTTGAACCGTAAGTCACAGACGCTCGCTCTTGGCTGCATTCGTTTCAGCTCGTGGCAGTCAGTCTAAAAAACACAATCTTGGACTTCTCTGGATGTTTCCCAGGCGAGCTATTGGCAGCATGTTCAGAACCACTGTTTCTTAGGCTAATTCTTGAACCGTAAGTCATAGACGCTCGATCTTGGCGGCATTCGTCTCAGCGCCTGGCAATTAGTATAGAAGCACTGTTTCCCACTGTTTCTGAGGCTAATTCTTGAACCGTAAGTCATAGACGCTAGATCTTGGCGGCATTCGTCTCAGCGCCTAGCAATTAGTATAGAACCACTGTCTTTGACTTCTCTGGATGTTTCCCAGGCGAGCTATTGACAAGTAAATCCTAGACGCTCGATCTTGGTTATTTTCGCTTTCGCGGCTGGCAGCAAAGTTCAGAACCATGTTTCTGTGAATAACTCTTGAACCGTAAGTCACAGACGCTCGCTCTTGGCTGCATTCGTTTCAGCTCGTGGCAGCCAGTCTAAAAAACACTATCTTGGACTTCTCTGGATGTTTCCCAGGCGAGCTATTGGCAGCATGTTCAGAACCACTGTTTCTGAGGCTAATTCTTGAACCGTGTCATAGACGCTCGATCTTGGCGGCATTCGTCTCAGCGCCTGGCAATTAGTATAGAAGCACTGTCTCCCACTGTTTCTGAGGCTAATTCTAGAACCGTAAGTCATAGACGCTAGATCTTGGCGGCATTCGTCTCAGCGCCTGGCAATTAGTATAGAAGCACTGTCTTTGACTTCTCTGGATGTTTCCCAGGCGAGCTTTTGACAAGTAAATCCTAGACGCTCGATCTTGGTTATTTTCGCTTTCGCGGCTGGCAGCAAAGTTCAGAACCATGTTTCTGTGAATAACTTTTGAACCGTAAGTCACAGACGCTCGCTCTTGGCTGCATTCGTTTCAGCTCGTGGCAGTCAGTCTAAAAAACACAATCTTGGACTTCTCTGGATGTTTCCCAGGTGAGCTATTGGCAGCATGTTCAGAACCACTGTTTCTTAGGCTAATTCTTGAACCGTAAGTCATAGACGCTCGATCTTGGCGGCATTCGTCTCAGCGCCTGGCAATTAGTATAGAAGCACTCTTTCCCACTGTTTCTGAGGCTAATTCTTGAACCGTAAGTCATAGACGCTAGATCTTGGCGGCTTTCCTCTCAGCGCCTGGCAATTAGTATAGAAGCACTGTCTTTGACTTCTCTGGATGTTTCCCAGGCGAGCTTTTGACAAGTAAATCCTAGACGCTCGATCTTGGTTATTTTCGCTTTCGCGGCTGGCAGCAAAGTTCAGAACCATGTTTCTGTGAATAACTTTTGAACCGTAAGTCACAGACGCTCGCTCTTGGCTGCATTCGTTTCAGCTCGTGGCAGTCAGTCTAAAAAACACAATCTTGGACTTCTCTGGATGTTTCCCAGGCGAGCTATTGGCAGCATGTTCAGAACCACTGTTTCTTAGGCTAATTATTGAACCGTAAGTCATAGACGCTCGATCTTGGCGGCATTCGTCTCAGCGCCTGGCAATTAGTATAGAAGCACTGTTTCCCACGGTTTCTGAGGCTAATTCTTGAACCGTAAGTCATAGACGCTAGATCTTGGTGGCATTCGTCTCAGCGCCTGGCAATTAGTATAGAAGCACTGTCTTTGACTTCTCTGGATGTTTCCCAGGCGAGCTATTGACAAGTAAATCCTAGACGCTCGATCTTGGTTATTTTCGCTTTCGCGGCTGGCAGCAAAGTTCAGAACCATGTTTCTGTGAATAACTCTTGAACCGTAAGTCACAGACGCTCGCTCTTGGCTGCATTCGTTTCAGCTCGTGGCAGCCAGTCTAAAAAACACTATCTTGGACTTCTCTGGATGTTTCCCAGGCGAGCTATTGGCAGCATGTTTAGAACCACTGTTTCTGAGGCTAATTCTTGAACCGTGTCATAGACGCTCGATCTTGGCGGCATTCGTCTCAGCGCCTGACAATTAGTATAGAAGCACTGTCTCCCACTGTTTCTGAGGCTAATTCTAGAACCGTAAGTCATAGACGCTAGATCTTGGCGGCATTCGTCTCAGCGCCTGGCAATTAGTATAGAAGCACTGTCTTTGACTTCTCTGGATGTTTCCCAGGCGAGCTTTTGACAAGTAAATCCTAGACGCTCGATCTTGGTTATTTTCGCTTTCGCGGCTGGCAGCAAAGTTCAGAACCATGTTTCTGTGAATAACTTTTGAACCGTAAGTCACAGACGCTCGCTCTTGGCTGCATTCGTTTCAGCTCGTGGCAGTCAGTCTAAAAAACACAATCTTGGACTTCTCTGGATGTTTCCCAGGCGAGCTATTGGCAGCATGTTCAGAACCACTGTTTCTTAGGCTAATTCTTGAACCGTAAGTCATAGACGCTCGATCTTGGCGGCATTCGTCTCAGCGCCTGGCAATTAGTATAGAAGCACTGTTTCCCACTGTTTCTGAGGCTAATTCTTGAACCGTAAGTCATAGACGCTAGATCTTGGCGGCATTCGTCTCAGCGCCTAGCAATTAGTATAGAACCACTGTCTTTGACTTCTCTGGATGTTTCCCAGGCGAGCTATTGACAAGTAAATCCTAGACGCTCGATCTTGGTTATTTTCGCTTTCGCGGCTGGCAGCAAAGTTCAGAACCATGTTTCTGTGAATAACTCTTGAACCGTAAGTCACAGACGCTCGCTCTTGGCTGCATTCGTTTCAGCTCGTGGCAGCCAGTCTAAAAAACACTATCTTGGACTTCTCTGGATGTTTCCCAGGCGAGCTATTGGCAGCATGTTCAGAACCACTGTTTCTGAGGCTAATTCTTGAACCGTGTCATAGACGCTCGATCTTGGCGGCATTCGTCTCAGCGCCTGGCAATTAGTATAGAAGCACTGTCTCCCACTGTTTCTGAGGCTAATTCTAGAACCGTAAGTCATAGACGCTAGATCTTGGCGGCATTCGTCTCAGCGCCTGGCAATTAGTATAGAAGCACTGTCTTTGACTTCTCTGGATGTTTCCCAGGCGAGCTATTGACAAGTAAATCCTAGACGCTCGATCTTGGTTATTTTCGCTTTCGCGGCTGGCAGCAAAGTTCAGAACCATGTTTCTGTGAATAACTCTTGAACCGTAAGTCACAGACGCTCGCTCTTGGCTGCATTCGTTTCAGCTCGTGGCAGCCAGTCTAAAAAACACAATCTTGGACTTCTCTGGATGTTTCCCAGGCGAGCTATTGGCAGCATGTTCAGAACCACTGTTTCTGAGGCTAATTCTTGAACCGTAAGTCATAGACGCTCGCACTTGGCGGCATTCGTCTCAGCGCCTGGCAATTAGTATAGAAGCACTGTTTCCCACTGTTTCTGAGGCTAATTCTTGAACCGTAAGTCATAGACGCTAGATCTTGGCGGCATTCGTCTCAGCGCCTGGCAATTAGTATAGAAGCACTGTCTTTGACTTCTCTGGATGTTTCCCAGGCGAGCTATTGACAAGTAAATCCTAGACGCTCGATCTTGGTTATTTTCGCTTTCGCGGCTGGCAGCAAAGTTCAGAACCATGTTTCTGTGAATAACTTTTGAACCGTAAGTCACAGACGCTCGCTCTTGGCTGCATTCGTTTCAGCTCGTGGCAGCCAGTCTAAAAAACACAATCTTGGACTTCTCTGGATGTTTCCCAGGCGAGCTATTGGCAGCATGTTCAGAACCACTGTTTCTGAGGCTAATTCTTGAACCGTAAGTCATAGACGCTCGCACTTGGCGGCATTCGTCTCAGCGCCTGGCAATTAGTATAGAAGCACTGTTTCCCACTGTTTCTGAGGCTAATTCTTGAACCGTAAGTCATAGACGCTAAATCTTGGCGGCATTCGTCTCAGCGCCTGGAAATTAGTATAGAAGCACTGTCTTTGACTTCTCTGGATGTTTCCCAGGCGAGCTATTGACAAGTAAATCCTAGACGCTCGATCTTGGTTATTTTCGCTTTCGCGGCTGGCAGCAAAGTTCAGAACCATGTTTCTGTGAATAACTTTTGAACCGTAAGTCACAGACGCTCGCTCTTGGCTGCATTCGTTTCAGCTCGTGGCAGCCAGTCTAAAAAACACAATCTTGGACTTCTCTGGATGTTTCCCAGGCGAGCTATTGGCAGCATGTTCAGAACCACTGTTTCTGAGGCTAATTCTTGAACCGTAAGTCATAGACGCTCGCACTTGGCGGCATTCGTCTCAGCGCCTGGCAATTAGTATAGAAGCAGTTTCCCACTGTTTCTGAGGCTAATTCTTGAACCGTAAGTCATAGACGCTAAATCTTGGCGGCATTCGTCTCAGCGCCTGGAAATTAGTATAGAAGCACTGTCTTTGACTTCTCTGGATGTTTCCCAGGCGAGCTATTGACAAGTAAATCCTAGACGCTCGATCTTGGTTATTTTCGCTTTCGCGGCTGGCAGCAAAGTTCAGAACCATGTTTCTGTGAATAACTTTTGAACCGTAAGTCACAGACGCTCGCTCTTGGCTGCATTCGTTTCAGCTCGTGGCAGCCAGTCTAAAAAACACAATCCTGGACCTCTCTGGATGTTTCCCAGGCGAGCTATTGGCAGCATGTTCAGAACCACTGATTCTGAGGCTAATTCTTGAACCGTAAGTCATAGACGCTCGATCTTGGCGGCATTCGTCTCAGCGCCTGGCAATTAGTATAGAAGCACTGTTTCCCACTGTTTCTGAGGCTAATTCTTGAACCGTAAGTCATAGACGCTAGATCTTGGCGGCTTTCCTCTCAGCGCCTGGCAATTAGTATAGAAGCACTGTCTTTGACTTCTCTGGATGTTTCCCAGGCGAGCTTTTGACAAGTAAATCCTAGACGCTCGATCTTGGTTATTTTCGCTTTCGCGGCTGGCAGCAAAGTTCAGAACCATGTTTCTGTGAATAACTTTTGAACCGTAAGTCACAGACGCTCGCTCTTGGCTGCATTCGTTTCAGCTCGTGGCAGCCAGTCTAAAAAACACTATCTTGGACTTCTCTGGATGTTTCCCAGGCGAGCTATTGGCAGCATGTTCAGAACCACTGTTTCTGAGGCTGATTCTTGAACCGTAAGTCATAGACGCTCGATCTTGGCGGCATTCGTCTCAGCGCCTGGCAATTAGTATAGAAGCACTGTTTCCCACTGTTTCTGAGGCTAATTCTTGAACCGTAAGTCATAGACGCTCGATCTTGGCGGCATTCGTCTCAGCGCCTGTCAATTAGTATAGAAGCACTGTCTTTGACTTCTCTGGATGTTTCCCAGGCGAGCTATTGACAAGTAAATCCTAGACGCTCGATCTTGGTTATTTTCGCTTTCGCGGCTGGCAGCAAAGTTCAGAACCATGTTTCTGTGAATAACTCTTGAACCGTAAGTCACAGACGCTCGCTCTTGGCTGCATTCGTTTCAGCTCGTGGCAGCCAGTCTAAAAAACACTATCTTGGACCTCTCTGGATGTTTCCCAGGCGAGCTATTGGCAGCATGTTCAGAACCACTGTTTCTGAGGCTAATTCTTGAACCGTAAGTCATAGACGCTCGATCTTGGCGGCATTCGTCTCAGCGCCTGGCAATTAGTATAGAAGCACTGTTTCCCACTGTTTCTGAGGCTAATTCTTGAACCGTAAGTCATAGACGCTAGATCTTGGCGGCTTTCCTCTCAGCGCCTGGCAATTAGTATAGAAGCACTGTCTTTGACTTCTCTGGATGTTTCCCAGGCGAGCTTTTGACAAGTAAATCCTAGACGCTCGATCTTGGTTATTTTCGCTTTCGCGGCTGGCAGCAACGTTCAGAACCATGTTTCTGTGAATAACTCTTGAACCGTAAGTCACAGACGCTCGCTCTTGGCTGCATTCGTTTCAGCTCGTGGCAGCCAGTCTAAAAAACACAATCTTGGACTTCTCTGGATGTTTCCCAGGCGAGCTATTGGCAGCATGTTCAGAACCACTGTTTCTGAGGCTAATTCTTGAACCGTAAGTCATAGACGCTCGCACTTGGCGGCATTCGTCTCAGCGCCTGGCAATTAGTATAGAAGCACTGTTTCCCACTGTTTCTGAGCCTAATTCTTGAACCGTAAGTCATAGACGCTAAATCTTGGCGGCATTCGTCTCAGCGCCTGGCAATTAGTATAGAAGCACTGTCTTTGACTTCTCTGGATGTTTCCCAGGCGAGCTATTGACAAGTAAATCCTAGACGCTCGATCTTGGTTATTTTCGCTTTCGCGGCTGGCAGCAAAGTTCAGAACCATGTTTCTGTGAATAACTTTTGAACCGTAAGTCACAGACGCTCGCTCTTGGCTGCATTCGTTTCAGCTCGTGGCAGCCAGTCTAAAAAACACAATCTTGGACTTCTCTGGATGTTTCCCAGGCGAGCTATTGGCAGCATGTTCAGAACCACTGTTTCTTAGGCTAATTCTTGAACCGTTAGTCATAGACGCTCGATCTTGGCGGCATTCGTCTCAGCGCCTGGCAATTAGTATAGAAGCACTATTTCCCACTGTTTCTGAGGCTAATTCTTGAACCGTAAGTCATAGACGCTAGATCTTGGCGGCATTCGTCTCAGCGCCTGGCAATTAGTATAGAAGCACTGTCTTTGACTTCTCTGGATGTTTCCCAGGCGAGCTATTGACAAGTAAATCCTAGACGCTCGATCTTGGTTATTTTCGCTTTCGCGGCTGGCAGCAAAGTTCAGAACCATGTTTCTGTGAATAACTCTTGAACCGTAAGTCACAGACGCTCGCTCTTGGCTGCATTCGTTTCAGCTCGTGGCAGCCAGTCTAAAAAACACAATCTTGGACCTCTCTGGATGTTTCCCAGGCGAGCTATTGGCAGCATGTTCAGAACCACTGTTTCTGAGGCTAATTCTTGAACCGTAAGTCATAGACGCTCGATCTTGGCGGCATTCGTCTCAGCGCCTGGCAATTAGTATAGAAGCACTGTTTCCCACTGTTTCTGAGGCTAATTCTTGAACCGTAAGTCATAGACGCTAGATCTTGGCGGCTTTCCTCTCAGCGCATGGCAATTAGTATAGAAGCACTGTCTTTGACTTCTCTGGATGTTTCCCAGGCGAGCTTTTGACAAGTAAATCCTAGACGCTCGATCTTGGTTATTTTCGCTTTCGCGGCTGGCAGCAAAGTTCAGAACCATGTTTCTGTGAATAACTTTTGAACCGTAAGTCACAGACGCTCGCTCTTGGCTGAATTCGTTTCAGCTCGTGGCAGCCAGTCTAAAAAACACAATCTTGGACCTCTCTGGATGTTTCCCAGGCGAGCTATTGGCAGCATGTTCAGAACCACTGTTTCTGAGGCTAATTCTTGAACCGTAAGTCATAGACGCTCGATCTTGGCGGCATTCGTCTCAGCGCCTGGCAATTAGTATAGAAGCACTGTTTCCCACTGTTTCTGAGGCTAATTCTTGAACCGTAAGTCATAGACGCTAGATCTTGGCGGCATTCGTCTCAGCGCCTGGCAATTAGTATAGAAGCACTGTCTTTGACTTCTCTGGATGTTTCCCAGGCGAGCTATTGACAAGTAAATCCTAGACGCTCGATCTTGGTTATTTTCGCTTTCGCGGCTGGCAGCAAAGTTCAGAACCATGTTTCTGTGAATAACTTTTGAACCGTAAGTCACAGACGCTCGCTCTTGGCTGCATTCGTTTCAGCTCGTGGCAGCCAGTCTAAAAAACACTATCTTGGACTTCTCTGGATGTTTCCCAGGCGAGCTATTGGCAGCATGTTCAGAACCACTGTTTCTGAGGCTAATTCTTGAACCGTGTCATAGACGCTCGATCTTGGCGGCATTCGTCTCAGCGCCTGGCAATTAGTATAGAAGCACTGTTTCCCACTGTTTCTGAGGCTAATTCTTGAACCGTAAGTCATAGACGCTAGATCTTGGCGGCTTTCCTCTCAGCGCCTGGCAATTAGTATAGAAGCACTGTCTTTGACTTCTCTGGATGTTTCCCAGGCGAGCTTTTGACAAGTAAATCCTAGACGCTCGATCTTGGTTATTTTCGCTTTCGCGGCTGGCAGCAAAGTTCAGAACCATGTTTCTGTGAATAACTTTTGAACCGTAAGTCACAGACGCTCGCTCTTGGCTGCATTCGTTTCAGCTCGTGGCAGTCAGTCTAAAAAACACAATCTTGGACTTCTCTGGATGTTTCCCAGGCGAGCTATTGGCAGCATGTTCAGAACCACTGTTTCTTAGGCTAATTCTTGAACCGTAAGTCATAGACGCTCGATCTTGGCGGCATTCGTCTCAGCGCCTGGCAATTAGTATAGAAGCACTGTTTCCCACTGTTTCTGAGGCTAATTCTTGAACCGTAAGTCATAGACGCTAGATCTTGGCGGCATTCGTCTCAGCGCCTGGCAATTAGTATAGAAGCACTGTCTTTGACTTCTCTGGATGTTTCCCAGGCGAGCTATTGACAAGTAAATCCTAGACGCTCGATCTTGGTTATTTTCGCTTTCGCGGCTGGCAGCAACGTTCAGAACCATGTTTCTGTGAATAACTTTTGAACCGTAAGTCACAGACGCTCGCTCTTGGCTGCATTCGTTTCAGCTCGTGGCAGCCAGTCTAAAAAACACAATCTTGGACTTCTCTGGATGTTTCCCAGGCGAGCTATTGGCAGCATGTTCAGAACCACTGTTTCTGAGGCTAATTCTTGAACCGTAAGTCATAGACGCTCGCACTTGGCGGCATTCGTCTCAGCGCCTGGCAATTAGTATAAAAGCACTGTTTCCCACTGTTTCTGAGGCTAATTCTTGAACCGTAAGTCATAGACGCTAAATCTTGGCGGCATTCGTTTCAGCGCCTGGCAATTAGTATAGAAGCACTGTCTTTGACTTCTCTGGATGTTTCCCAGGCGAGCTATTGACAAGTAAATCCTAGACGCTCGATCTTGGATATTTTCGCTTTCGCGGCTGGCAGCAAAGTTCAGAACCATGTTTCTGTGAATAACTCTTGAACCGTAAGTCACAGACGCTCGCTCTTGGCTGCATTCATTTCAGCTCGTGGCAGCCAGTCTAAAAAACACAATCTTGGACTTCTCTGGATGTTTCCCAGGCGAGCTATTGGCAGCATGTTCAGAACCACTGTTTCTGAGGCTAATTCTTGAACCGTAAGTCATAGACGCTCGCACTTGGCGGCATTCGTCTCAGCGCCTGGCAATTAGTATAGAAGCACTGTTTCCCACTGTTTCTGAGCCTAATTCTTGAACCGTAAGTCATAGACGCTAAATCTTGGCGGCATTCGTCTCAGCGCCTGGCAATTAGTATAGAACCACTGTCTTTGACTTCTCTGGATGTTTCCCAGGCGAGCTATTGACAAGTAAATCCTAGACGCTCGATCTTGGTTATTTTCGCTTTCGCGGCTGGCAGCAAAGTTCAGAACCATGTTTCTGTGAATAACTTTTGAACCGTAAGTCACAGACGCTCGCTCTTGGCTGCATTCGTTTCAGCTCGTGGCAGCCAGTCTAAAAAACACAATCTTGGACTTCTCTGGATGTTTCCCAGGCGAGCTATTGGCAGCATGTTCAGAACCACTGTTTCTTAGGCTAATTCTTGAACCGTAAGTCATAGACGCTCGATCTTGGCGGCATTCGTCTCAGCGCCTGGCAATTAGTATAGAAGCACTATTTCCCACTGTTTCTGAGGCTAATTCTTGAACCGTAAGTCATAGACGCTAGATCTTGGCGGCATTCGTCTCAGCGCCTGGCAATTAGTATAGAAGCACTGTCTTTGACTTCTCTGGATGTTTCCCAGGCGAGCTATTGACAAGTAAATCCTAGACGCTCGATCTTGGTTATTTTCGCTTTCGCGGCTGGCAGCAAAGTTCAGAACCATGTTTCTGTGAATAACTCTTGAACCGTAAGTCACAGACGCTCGCTCTTGGCTGCATTCGTTTCAGCTCGTGGCAGCCAGTCTAAAAAACACAATCTTGGACCTCTCTGGATGTTTCCCAGGCGAGCTATTGGCAGCATGTTCAGAACCACTGTTTCTGAGGCTAATTCTTGAACCGTAAGTCATAGACGCTCGATCTTGGCGGCATTCGTCTCAGCGCCTGGCAATTAGTATAGAAGCACTGTTTCCCACTGTTTCTGAGGCTAATTCTTGAACCGTAAGTATTAGACGCTCGATCTTGGCGGCATTCGTCTCAGCGCCTGGCAATTAGTATAGAAGCACTGTCTTTGACTTCTCTGGATGTTTCCCAGGCGAGCTATTGGCAGCATGTTCAGAACCACTGTTTCTGAGGCTAATTCTTGAACCGTAAGTCATAGACGCTCGCACTTGGCGGCATTCGTCTCAGCGCCTGGCAATTAGTATAAAAGCACTGTTTCCCACTGTTTCTGAGGCTAATTCTTGAACCGTAAGTCATAGACGCTAAATCTTGGCGGCATTCGTTTCAGCGCCTGGCAATTAGTATAGAAGCACTGTCTTTGACTTCTCTGGATGTTTCCCAGGCGAGCTATTGACAAGTAAATCCTAGACGCTCGATCTTGGTTATTTTCGCTTTCGCGGCTGGCAGCAAAGTTCAGAACCATGTTTCTGTGAATAACTCTTGAACCGTAAGTCACAGACGCTCGCTCTTGGCTGCATTCGTTTCAGCTCGTGGCAGCCAGTCTAAAAAACACAATCTTGGACTTCTCTGGATGTTTCCCAGGCGAGCTATTGGCAGCATGTTCAGAACCACTGTTTCTGAGGCTAATTCTTGAACCGTAAGTCATAGACGCTCGCACTTGGCGGCATTCGTCTCAGCGCCTGGCAATTAGTATAAAAGCACTGTTTCCCACTGTTTCTGAGGCTAATTATTGAACCGTAAGTCATAGACGCTAAATCTTGGCGGCATTCGTTTCAGCGCCTGGCAATTAGTATAGAAGCACTGTCTTTGACTTCTCTGGATGTTTCCCAGGCGAGCTATTGACAAGTAAATCCTAGACGCTCGATCTTGGTTATTTTCGCTTTCGCGGCTGGCAGCAAAGTTCAGAACCATGTTTCTGTGAATAACTCTTGAACCGTAAGTCACAGACGCTCGCTCTTGGCTGCATTCGTTTCAGCTCGTGGCAGCCAGTCTAAAAAACACAATCTTGGACTTCTCTGGATGTTTCCCAGGCGAGCTATTGGCAGCATGTTCAGAACCACTGTTTCTGAGGCTAATTCTTGAACCGTAAGTCATAGACGCTCGCACTTGGCGGCATTCGTCTCAGCGCCTGGCAATTAGTATAGAAGCACTGTTTCCCACTGTTTCTGAGGCTAATTCTTGAACCGTAAGTCATAGACGCTAGATCTTGGCGGCATTCGTCTCAGCGCCTGGCAATTAGTATAGAAGCACTGTCTTTGACTTCTCTGGATGTTTCCCAGGCGAGCTATTGACAAGTAAATCCTAGACGCTCGATCTTGGTTATTTTCGCTTTCGCGGCTGGCAGCAAAGTTCAGAACCATGTTTCTGTGAATAACTTTTGAACCGTAAGTCACAGACGCTCGCTCTTGGCTGCATTCGTTTCAGCTCGTGGCAGCCAGTCTAAAAAACACAATCTTGGACTTCTCTGGATGTTTCCCAGGCGAGCTATTGGCAGCATGTTCAGAACCACTGTTTCTGAGGCTAATTCTTGAACCGTAAGTCATAGACGCTCGCACTTGGCGGCATTCGTCTCAGCGCCTGGCAATTAGTATAAAAGCACTGTTTCCCACTGTTTCTGAGGCTAATTCTTGAACCGTAAGTCATAGACGCTAGATCTTGGCGGCATTCGTCTCAGCGCCTGGCAATTAGTATAGAAGCACTGTCTTTGACTTCTCTGGATGTTTTCCAGGCGAGCTATTGACAAGTAAATCCTAGACGCTCGATCTTGGTTATTTTCGCTTTCGCGGCTGGCAGCAAAGTTCAGAACCATGTTTCTGTGAATAACTTTTGAACCGTAAGTCACAGACGCTCGCTCTTGGCTGCATTCGTTTCAGCTCGTGGCAGCCAGTCTAAAAAACACAATCTTGGACTTCTCTGGATGTTTCCCAGGCGAGCTATTGGCAGCATGTTCAGAACCACTGTTTCTGAGGCTAATTCTTGAACCGTAAGTCATAGACGCTCGCACTTGGCGGCATTCGTCTCAGCGCCTGGCAATTAGTATAAAAGCACTGTTTCCCACTGTTTCTGAGGCTAATTCTTGAACCGTAAGTCATAGACGCTAAATCTTGGCGGCATTCGTTTCAGCGCCTGGCAATTAGTATAGAAGCACTGTCTTTGACTTCTCTGGATGTTTCCCAGGCGAGCTATTGACAAGTAAATCCTAGACGCTCGATCTTGGTTATTTTCGCTTTCGCGGCTGGCAGCAAAGTTCAGAACCATGTTTCTGTGAATAACTTGAACCGTAAGTCACAGACGCTCGCTCTTGGCTGCATTCGTTTCAGCTCGTGGCAGCCAGTCTAAAAAACACAATCTTGGACTTCTCTGGATGTTTCCCAGGCGAGCTATTGGCAGCATGTTCAGAACCACTGTTTCTGAGGCTAATTCTTTAACCGTAAGTCATAGACGCTCGCACTTGGCGGCATTCGTCTCAGCGCCTGGCAATTAGTATAGAAGCACTGTTTCCCACTGTTTCTGAGGCTAATTCTTGAACCGTAAGTCATAGACGCTAAATCTTGGCGGCATTCGTCTCAGCGCCTGGCAATTAGTATAGAAGCACTGTCTTTGACTTCTCTGGATGTTTCCCAGGCGAGCTATTGACAAGTAAATCCTAGACGCTCGATCTTGGTTATTTTCGCTTTCGCGGCTGGCAGCAAAGTTCAGAACCATGTTTCTGTGAATAACTTTTGAACCGTAAGTCACAGACGCTCGCTCTTGGCTGCATTCGTTTCAGCTCGTGGCAGCCAGTCTAAAAAACACAATCCTGGACCTCTCTGGATGTTTCCCAGGCGAGCTATTGGCAGCATGTTCAGAACCACTGATTCTGAGGCTAATTCTTGAACCGTAAGTCATAGACGCTCAATCTTGGGGGCATTCGTCTCAGCGCCTGGCAATTAGTATAGAAGCACTGTTTCCCACTGTTTCTGAGGCTAATTCTTGAACCGTAAGTCATAGACGCTAGATCTTGGCGGCTTTCCTCTCAGCGCCTGGCAATTAGTATAGAAGCACTGTCTTTGACTTCTCTGGATGTTTCCCAGGCGAGCTTTTGACAAGTAAATCCTAGACGCTCGATCTTGGTTATTTTCGCTTTCGCGGCTGGCAGCAAAGTTCAGAACCATGTTTCTGTGAATAACTTTTGAACCGTAAGTCACAGACGCTCGCTCTTGGCTGCATTCGTTTCAGCTCGTGGCAGCCAGTCTAAAAAACACTATCTTGGACTTCTCTGGATGTTTCCCAGGCGAGCTATTGGCAGCATGTTCAGAACCACTGTTTCTGAGGCTGATTCTTGAACCGTAAGTCATAGACGCTCGATCTTGGCGGCATTCGTCTCAGCGCCTGGCAATTAGTATAGAAGCACTGTTTCCCACTGTTTCTGAGGCTAATTCTTGAACCGTAAGTCATAGACGCTCGATCTTGGCGGCATTCGTCTCAGCGCCTGGCAATTAGTATAGAAGCACTGTCTTTGACTTCTCTGGATGTTTCCCAGGCGAGCTATTGACAAGTAAATCCTAGACGCTCGATCTTGGTTATTTTCGCTTTCGCGGCTGGCAGCAAAGTGCAGAACCATGTTTCTGTGAATAACTCTTGAACCGTAAGTCACAGACGCTCGCTCTTGGCTGCATTCGTTTCAGCTCGTGGCAGCCAGTCTAAAACACACTATCTTGGACTTCTCTGGATGTTTCCCAGGCGAGCTATTGGCAGCATGTTCAGAACCACTGTTTCTGAGGCTAATTCTTGAACCGTAAGTCATAGACGCTCGATCTTGGCGGCATTCGTCTCAGCGCCTGGCAATTAGTATAGAAGCACTGTTTCCCACTGTTTCTGAGGCTAATTCTTGAACCGTAAGTCATAGACGCTAGATCTTGGCGGCATTCGTCTCAGCGCCTGGCAATTAGTATAGAAGCACTGTCTTTGACTTCTCTGGATGTTTCCCAGGCGAGCTATTGACAAGTAAATCCTAGACGCTCGATCTTGGTTATTTTCGCTTTCGCGGCTGGCAGCAAAGTTCAGAACCATGTTTCTGTGAATAACTTTTGAACCGTAAGTCACAGACGCTCGCTCTTGGATGCATTCGTTTCAGCTCGTGGCAGCCAGTCTAAAAAACACTATCTTGGACTTCTCTGGATGTTTCCCAGGCGAGCTATTGGCAGCATGTTCAGAACCACTGTTTCTGAGGCTAATTCTTGAACCGTGTCATAGACGCTCGATCTTGGCGGCATTCGTCTCAGCGCCTGGCAATTAGTATAGAAGCACTGTTTCCCACTGTTTCTGAGGCTAATTCTTGAACCGTAAGTCATAGACGCTCGATCTTGGCGGCATTCGTCTCAGCGCCTGTCAATTAGTATAGAAGCACTGTCTTTGACTTCTCTGGATGTTTCCCAGGCGAGCTATTGACAAGTAAATCCTAGACGCTCGATCTTGGTTATTTTCGCTTTCGCGGCTGGCAGCAAAGTTCAGAACCATGTTTCTGTGAATAACTTTTGAACCGTAAGTCACAGACGCTCGCTCTTGGATGCATTCGTTTCAGCTCGTGGCAGCCAGTCTAAAAAACACTATCTTGGACTTCTCTGGATGTTTCCCAGGCGAGCTATTGGCAGCATGTTCAGAACCACTGTTTCTGAGGCTAATTCTTGAACCGTGTCATAGACGCTCGATCTTGGCGGCATTCGTCTCAGCGCCTGGCAATTAGTATAGAAGCACTGTTTCCCACTGTTTCTGAGGCTAATTCTTGAACCGTAAGTCATAGACGCTCGATCTTGACGGCATTCGTCTCAGCGCCTGTCAATTAGTATAGAAGCACTGTCTTTGACTTCTCTGGATGTTTCCCAGGCGAGCTATTGACAAGTAAATCCTAGACGCTCGATCTTGGTTATTTTCGCTTTCGCGGCTGGCAGCAAAGTTCAGAACCATGTTTCTGTGAATAACTCTTGAACCGTAAGTCACAGACGCTCGCTCTTGGCTGCATTCGTTTCAGCTCGTGGCAGCCAGTCTAAAAAACACTATCTTGGACTTCTCTGGATGTTTCCCAGGCGAGCTATTGGCAGCATGTTCAGAACCACTGTTTCTGAGGCTAATTCTTGAACCGTAAGTCATAGACGCTCGATCTTGGCGGCATTCGTCTCAGCGCCTGGCAATTAGTATAGAAGCACTGTTTCCCACTGTTTCTGAGGCTAATTCTTGAACCGTAAGTCATAGACGCTCGATCTTGGCGGCATTCGTCTCAGCGCCTGGCAATTAGTGTAGAAGCACTGTCTTTGACTTCTCTGGATGTTTCCCAGGCGAGCTATTGACAAGTAAATCCTAGACGCTCGATCTTGGTTATTTTCGCTTTCGCGGCTGGCAGCAAAGTGCAGAACCATGTTTCCGTGAATAACTCTTGAACCGTAAGTCACAGACGCTCGCTCTTGGCTGCATTCGTTTCAGCTCGTGGCAGCCAGTCTAAAACACACTATCTTGGACTTCTCTGGATGTTTCCCAGGCGAGCTATTGGCAGCATGTTCAGAACCACTGTTTCTGAGGCTAATTCTTGAACCGTAAGTCATAGACGCTCGATCTTGGCGGCATTCGTCTCAGCGCCTGGCAATTAGTATAGAAGCACTGTTTCCCACTGTTTCTGAGGCTAATTCTTGAACCGTAAGTCATAGACGCTAGATCTTGGCGGCATTCGTCTCAGCGCCTGGCAATCAGTATAGAAGCACTGTCTTTGACTTCTCTGGATGTTTCCCAGGCGAGCTATTGACAAGTAAATCCTAGACGCTCGATCTTGGTTATTTTCGCTTTCGCGGCTGGCAGCAAAGTTCAGAACCATGTTTCTGTGAATAACTTTTGAACCGTAAGTCACAGACGCTCGCTCTTGGATGCATTCGTTTCAGCTCGTGGCAGCCAGTCTAAAAAACACTATCTTGGACTTCTCTGGATGTTTCCCAGGCGAGCTATTGGCAGCATGTTCAGAACCACTGTTTCTGAGGCTAATTCTTGAACCGTGTCATAGACGCTCGATCTTGGCGGCATTCGTCTCAGCGCCTGGCAATTAGTATAGAAGCACTGTTTCCCACTGTTTCTGAGGCTAATTCTTGAACCGTAAGTCATAGACGCTCGATCTTGGCGGCATTCGTCTCAGCGCCTGTCAATTAGTATAGAAGCACTGTCTTTGACTTCTCTGGATGTTTCCCAGGCGAGCTATTGACAAGTAAATCCTAGACGCTCGATCTTGGTTATTTTCGCTTTCGCGGCTGGCAGCAAAGTTCAGAACCATGTTTCTGTGAATAACTTTTGAACCGTAAGTCACAGACGCTCGCTCTTGGATGCATTCGTTTCAGCTCGTGGCAGCCAGTCTAAAAAACACTATCTTGGACTTCTCTGGATGTTTCCCAGGCGAGCTATTGGCAGCATGTTCAGAACCACTGTTTCTGAGGCTAATTCTTGAACCGTGTCATAGACGCTCGATCTTGGCGGCATTCGTCTCAGCGCCTGGCAATTAGTATAGAAGCACTGTTTCCCACTGTTTCTGAGGCTAATTCTTGAACCGTAAGTCATAGACGCTCGATCTTGGCGGCATTCGTCTCAGCGCCTGTCAATTAGTATAGAAGCACTGTCTTTGACTTCTCTGGATGTTTCCCAGGCGAGCTATTGACAAGTAAATCCTAGACGCTCGATCTTGGTTATTTTCGCTTTCGCGGCTGGCAGCAAAGTTCAGAACCATGTTTCTGTGAATAACTCTTGAACCGTAAGTCACAGACGCTCGCTCTTGGCTGCATTCGTTTCAGCTCGTGGCAGCCAGTCTAAAAAACACTATCTTGGACTTCTCTGGATGTTTCCCAGGCGAGCTATTGGCAGCATGTTCAGAACCACTGTTTCTGAGGCTAATTCTTGAACCGTAAGTCATAGACGCTCGATCTTGGCGGCATTCGTCTCAGCGCCTGGCAATTAGTATAGAAGCACTGTTTCCCACTGTTTCTGAGGCTAATTCTTGAACCGTAAGTCATAGACGCTAGATCTTGGCGGCATTCGTCTCAGCGCCTGGCAATTAGTATAGAAGCACTGTCTTTGACTTCTCTGGATGTTTCCCAGGCGAGCTATTGACAAGTAAATCCTAGACGCTCGATCTTGGTTATTTTCGCTTTCGCGGCTGGCAGCAAAGTTCAGAACCATGTTTCTGTGAATAACTCTTGAACCGTAAGTCACAGACGCTCGCTCTTGGCTGCATTCGTTTCAGCTCGTGGCAGCCAGTCTAAAAAACACTATCTTGGACTTCTCTGGATGTTTCCCAGGCGAGCTATTGGCAGCATGTTCAGAACCACTGTTTCTGAGGCTAATTCTTGAACCGTGTCATAGACGCTCGATCTTGGCGGCATTCGTCTCAGCGCCTGGCAATTAGTATAGAAGCACTGTCTCCCACTGTTTCTGAGGCTAATTCTAGAACCGTAAGTCATAGACGCTAGATCTTGGCGGCATTCGTCTCAGCGCCTGGCAATTAGTATAGAAGCACTGTCTTTGACTTCTCTGGATGTTTCCCAGGCGAGCTTTTGACAAGTAAATCCTAGACGCTCGATCTTGGTTATTTTCGCTTTCGCGGCTGGCAGCAAAGTTCAGAACCATGTTTCTGTGAATAACTTTTGAACCGTAAGTCACAGACGCTCGCTCTTGGCTGCATTCGTTTCAGCTCGTGGCAGTCAGTCTAAAAAACACAATCTTGGACTTCTCTGGATGTTTCCCAGGTGAGCTATTGGCAGCATGTTCAGAACCACTGTTTCTTAGGCTAATTCTTGAACCGTAAGTCATAGACGCTCGATCTTGGCGGCATTCGTCTCAGCGCCTGGCAATTAGTATAGAAGCACTCTTTCCCACTGTTTCTGAGGCTAATTCTTGAACCGTAAGTCATAGACGCTAGATCTTGGCGGCTTTCCTCTCAGCGCCTGGCAATTAGTATAGAAGCACTGTCTTTGACTTCTCTGGATGTTTCCCAGGCGAGCTTTTGACAAGTAAATCCTAGACGCTCGATCTTGGTTATTTTCGCTTTCGCGGCTGGCAGCAAAGTTCAGAACCATGTTTCTGTGAATAACTTTTGAACCGTAAGTCACAGACGCTCGCTCTTGGCTGCATTCGTTTCAGCTCGTGGCAGTCAGTCTAAAAAACACAATCTTGGACTTCTCTGGATGTTTCCCAGGCGAGCTATTGGCAGCATGTTCAGAACCACTGTTTCTTAGGCTAATTATTGAACCGTAAGTCATAGACGCTCGATCTTGGCGGCATTCGTCTCAGCGCCTGGCAATTAGTATAGAAGCACTGTTTCCCACGGTTTCTGAGGCTAATTCTTGAACCGTAAGTCATAGACGCTAGATCTTGGTGGCATTCGTCTCAGCGCCTGGCAATTAGTATAGAAGCACTGTCTTTGACTTCTCTGGATGTTTCCCAGGCGAGCTATTGACAAGTAAATCCTAGACGCTCGATCTTGGTTATTTTCGCTTTCGCGGCTGGCAGCAAAGTTCAGAACCATGTTTCTGTGAATAACTCTTGAACCGTAAGTCACAGACGCTCGCTCTTGGCTGCATTCGTTTCAGCTCGTGGCAGCCAGTCTAAAAAACACTATCTTGGACTTCTCTGGATGTTTCCCAGGCGAGCTATTGGCAGCATGTTTAGAACCACTGTTTCTGAGGCTAATTCTTGAACCGTGTCATAGACGCTCGATCTTGGCGGCATTCGTCTCAGCGCCTGACAATTAGTATAGAAGCACTGTCTCCCACTGTTTCTGAGGCTAATTCTAGAACCGTAAGTCATAGACGCTAGATCTTGGCGGCATTCGTCTCAGCGCCTGGCAATTAGTATAGAAGCACTGTCTTTGACTTCTCTGGATGTTTCCCAGGCGAGCTATTGACAAGTAAATCCTAGACGCTCGATCTTGGTTATTTTCGCTTTCGCGGCTGGCAGCAAAGTTCAGAACCATGTTTCTGTGAATAACTTTTGAACCGTAAGTCACAGACGCTCGCTCTTGGCTGCATTCGTTTCAGCTCGTGGCAGTCAGTCTAAAAAACACAATCTTGGACTTCTCTGGATGTTTCCCAGGCGAGCTATTGGCAGCATGTTCAGAACCACTGTTTCTTAGGCTAATTCTTGAACCGTAAGTCATAGACGCTCGATCTTGGCGGCATTCGTCTCAGCGCCTGGCAATTAGTATAGAAGCACTGTTTCCCACTGTTTCTGAGGCTAATTCTTGAACCGTAAGTCATAGACGCTAGATCTTGGCGGCATTCGTCTCAGCGCCTAGCAATTAGTATAGAACCACTGTCTTTGACTTCTCTGGATGTTTCCCAGGCGAGCTATTGACAAGTAAATCCTAGACGCTCGATCTTGGTTATTTTCGCTTTCGCGGCTGGCAGCAAAGTTCAGAACCATGTTTCTGTGAATAACTCTTGAACCGTAAGTCACAGACGCTCGCTCTTGGCTGCATTCGTTTCAGCTCGTGGCAGCCAGTCTAAAAAACACTATCTTGGACTTCTCTGGATGTTTCCCAGGCGAGCTATTGGCAGCATGTTCAGAACCACTGTTTCTGAGGCTAATTCTTGAACCGTGTCATAGACGCTCGATCTTGGCGGCATTCGTCTCAGCGCCTGGCAATTAGTATAGAAGCACTGTCTCCCACTGTTTCTGAGGCTAATTCTAGAACCGTAAGTCATAGACGCTAGATCTTGGCGGCATTCGTCTCAGCGCCTGGCAATTAGTATAGAAGCACTGTCTTTGACTTCTCTGGATGTTTCCCAGGCGAGCTTTTGACAAGTAAATCCTAGACGCTCGATCTTGGTTATTTTCGCTTTCGCGGCTGGCAGCAAAGTTCAGAACCATGTTTCTGTGAATAACTTTTGAACCGTAAGTCACAGACGCTCGCTCTTGGCTGCATTCGTTTCAGCTCGTGGCAGTCAGTCTAAAAAACACAATCTTGGACTTCTCTGGATGTTTCCCAGGTGAGCTATTGGCAGCATGTTCAGAACCACTGTTTCTTAGGCTAATTCTTGAACCGTAAGTCATAGACGCTCGATCTTGGCGGCATTCGTCTCAGCGCCTGGCAATTAGTATAGAAGCACTCTTTCCCACTGTTTCTGAGGCTAATTCTTGAACCGTAAGTCATAGACGCTAGATCTTGGCGGCTTTCCTCTCAGCGCCTGGCAATTAGTATAGAAGCACTGTCTTTGACTTCTCTGGATGTTTCCCAGGCGAGCTTTTGACAAGTAAATCCTAGACGCTCGATCTTGGTTATTTTCGCTTTCGCGGCTGGCAGCAAAGTTCAGAACCATGTTTCTGTGAATAACTTTTGAACCGTAAGTCACAGACGCTCGCTCTTGGCTGCATTCGTTTCAGCTCGTGGCAGTCAGTCTAAAAAACACAATCTTGGACTTCTCTGGATGTTTCCCAGGCGAGCTATTGGCAGCATGTTCAGAACCACTGTTTCTTAGGCTAATTATTGAACCGTAAGTCATAGACGCTCGATCTTGGCGGCATTCGTCTCAGCGCCTGGCAATTAGTATAGAAGCACTGTTTCCCACGGTTTCTGAGGCTAATTCTTGAACCGTAAGTCATAGACGCTAGATCTTGGTGGCATTCGTCTCAGCGCCTGGCAATTAGTATAGAAGCACTGTCTTTGACTTCTCTGGATGTTTCCCAGGCGAGCTATTGACAAGTAAATCCTAGACGCTCGATCTTGGTTATTTTCGCTTTCGCGGCTGGCAGCAAAGTTCAGAACCATGTTTCTGTGAATAACTCTTGAACCGTAAGTCACAGACGCTCGCTCTTGGCTGCATTCGTTTCAGCTCGTGGCAGCCAGTCTAAAAAACACTATCTTGGACTTCTCTGGATGTTTCCCAGGCGAGCTATTGGCAGCATGTTTAGAACCACTGTTTCTGAGGCTAATTCTTGAACCGTGTCATAGACGCTCGATCTTGGCGGCATTCGTCTCAGCGCCTGACAATTAGTATAGAAGCACTGTCTCCCACTGTTTCTGAGGCTAATTCTAGAACCGTAAGTCATAGACGCTAGATCTTGGCGGCATTCGTCTCAGCGCCTGGCAATTAGTATAGAAGCACTGTCTTTGACTTCTCTGGATGTTTCCCAGGCGAGCTTTTGACAAGTAAATCCTAGACGCTCGATCTTGGTTATTTTCGCTTTCGCGGCTGGCAGCAAAGTTCAGAACCATGTTTCTGTGAATAACTTTTGAACCGTAAGTCACAGACGCTCGCTCTTGGCTGCATTCGTTTCAGCTCGTGGCAGTCAGTCTAAAAAACACAATCTTGGACTTCTCTGGATGTTTCCCAGGCGAGCTATTGGCAGCATGTTCAGAACCACTGTTTCTTAGGCTAATTCTTGAACCGTAAGTCATAGACGCTCGATCTTGGCGGCATTCGTCTCAGCGCCTGGCAATTAGTATAGAAGCACTGTTTCCCACTGTTTCTGAGGCTAATTCTTGAACCGTAAGTCATAGACGCTAGATCTTGGCGGCATTCGTCTCAGCGCCTAGCAATTAGTATAGAACCACTGTCTTTGACTTCTCTGGATGTTTCCCAGGCGAGCTATTGACAAGTAAATCCTAGACGCTCGATCTTGGTTATTTTCGCTTTCGCGGCTGGCAGCAAAGTTCAGAACCATGTTTCTGTGAATAACTCTTGAACCGTAAGTCACAGACGCTCGCTCTTGGCTGCATTCGTTTCAGCTCGTGGCAGCCAGTCTAAAAAACACTATCTTGGACTTCTCTGGATGTTTCCCAGGCGAGCTATTGGCAGCATGTTCAGAACCACTGTTTCTGAGGCTAATTCTTGAACCGTGTCATAGACGCTCGATCTTGGCGGCATTCGTCTCAGCGCCTGGCAATTAGTATAGAAGCACTGTCTCCCACTGTTTCTGAGGCTAATTCTAGAACCGTAAGTCATAGACGCTAGATCTTGGCGGCATTCGTCTCAGCGCCTGGCAATTAGTATAGAAGCACTGTCTTTGACTTCTCTGGATGTTTCCCAGGCGAGCTTTTGACAAGTAAATCCTAGACGCTCGATCTTGGTTTTTTTCGCTTTCGCGGCTGGCAGCAAAGTTCAGAACCATGTTTCTGTGAATAACTTTTGAACCGTAAGTCACAGACGCTCGCTCTTGGCTGCATTCGTTTCAGCTCGTGGCAGTCAGTCTAAAAAACACAATCTTGGACTTCTCTGGATGTTTCCCAGGCGAGCTATTGGCAGCATGTTCAGAACCACTGTTTCTTAGGCTAATTCTTGAACCGTAAGTCATAGACGCTCGATCTTGGCGGCATTCGTCTCAGCGCCTGGCAATTAGTATAGAAGCACTGTTTCCCACTGTTTCTGAGGCTAATTCTTGAACCGTAAGTCATAGACGCTAGATCTTGGCGGCAATCGTCTCAGCGCCTGGCAATTAGTATAGAAGCACTGTCTTTGACTTCTCTGGATGTTTCCCAGGCGAGCTATTGACAAGTAAATCCTAGACGCTCGATCTTGGTTATTTTCGCTTTCGCGGCTGGCAGCAAAGTTCAGAACCATGTTTCTGTGAATAACTCTTGAACCGTAAGTCACAGACGCTCGCTCTTGGCTGCATTCGTTTCAGCTCGTGGCAGCCAGTCTAAAAAACACTATCTTGGACTTCTCTGGATGTTTCCCAGGCGAGCTATTGGCAGCATGTTTAGAACCACTGTTTCTGAGGCTAATTCTTGAACCGTGTCATAGACGCTCGATCTTGGCGGCATTCGTCTCAGCGCCTGGCAATTAGTATAGAAGCACTGTCTCCCACTGTTTCTGAGGCTAATTCTAGAACCGTAAGTCATAGACGCTAGATCTTGGCGGCATTCGTCTCAGCGCCTGGCAATTAGTATAGAAGCACTGTCTTTGACTTCTCTGGATGTTTCACAGGCGAGCTTTTGACAAGTAAATCCTAGACGCTCGATCTTGGTTATTTTCGCTTTCGCGGCTGGCAGCAAAGTTCAGAACCATGTTTCTGTGAATAACTTTTGAACCGTAAGTCACAGACGCTCGCTCTTGGCTGCATTCGTTTCAGCTCGTGGCAGCCAGTCTAAAAAACACAATCTTGGACTTCTCTGGATGTTTCCCAGGCGAGCTATTGGCAGGATGTTCAGAACCACTGTTTCTGAGGCTAATTCTTGAACCGTAAGTCATAGACGCTCGCACTTGGCGGCATTCGTCTCAGCGCCTGGCAATTAGTATAAAAGCACTGTTTCCCACTGTTTCTGAGGCTAATTCTTGAACCGTAAGTCATAGACGCTAAATCTTGGCGGCATTCGTTTCAGCGCCTGGCAATTAGTATAGAAGCACTGTCTTTGACTTCTCTGGATGTTTCCCAGGCGAGCTATTGACAAGTAAATCCTAGACGCTCGATCTTGGTTATTTTCGCTTTCGCGGCTGGCAGCAAAGTTCAGAACCATGTTTCTGTGAATAACTCTTGAACCGTAAGTCACAGACGCTCGCTCTTGGCTGCATTCGTTTCAGCTCGTGGCAGCCAGTCTAAAAAACACTATCTTGGACTTCTCTGGATGTTTCCCAGGCGAGCTATTGGCAGCATGTTCAGAACCACTGTTTCTGAGGCTAATTCTTGAACCGTAAGTCATAGACGCTCGATCTTGGCGGCATTCGTCTCAGCGCCTGGCAATTAGTATAGAAGCACTCTTTCCCACTGTTTCTGAGGCTAATTCTTGAACCGTAAGTCATAGACGCTAGATCTTGGCGGCTTTCCTCTCAGCGCCTGGCAATTAGTATAGAAGCACTGTCTTTGACTTCTCTGGATGTTTCCCAGGCGAGCTATTGACAAGTAAATCCTAGACGCTCGATCTTGGTTATTTTCGCTTTCGCGGCTGGCAGCAAAGTTCAGAACCATGTTTCTGTGAATAACTCTTGAACCGTAAGTCACAGACGCTCGCTCTTGGCTGCATTCGTTTCAGCTCGTGGCAGCCAGTCTAAAAAACACAATCTTGGACTTCTCTGGATGTTTCCCAGGCGAGCTATTGGCAGCATGTTCAGAACCACTGTTTCTGAGGCTAATTCTTGAACCGTAAGTCATAGACGCTCGCACTTGGCGGCATTCGTCTCAGCGCCTGGCAATTAGTATAGAAGCACTGTTTCCCACTGTTTCTGAGGCTAATTCTTGAACCGTAAGTCATAGACGCTAGATCTTGGCGGCATTCGTCTCAGCGCCTGGCAATTAGTATAGAAGCACTGTCTTTGACTTCTCTGGATGTTTCCCAGGCGAGCTATTGACAAGTAAATCCTAGACGCTCGATCTTGGTTATTTTCGCTTTCGCGGCTGGCAGCAAAGTTCAGAACCATGTTTCTGTGAATAACTTTTGAACCGTAAGTCACAGACGCTCGCTCTTGGCTGCATTCGTTTCAGCTCGTGGCAGCCAGTCTAAAAAACACAATCTTGGACTTCTCTGGATGTTTCCCAGGCGAGCTATTGGCAGCATGTTCAGAACCACTGTTTCTGAGGCTAATTCTTGAACCGTAAGTCATAGACGCTCGCACTTGGCGGCATTCGTCTCAGCGCCTGGCAATTAGTATAAAAGCACTGTTTCCCACTGTTTCTGAGGCTAATTCTTGAACCGTAAGTCATAGACGCTAAATCTTGGCGGCATTCGTCTCAGCGCCTGGCAATTAGTATAGAAGCACTGTCTTTGACTTCTCTGGATGTTTCCCAGGCGAACTATTGACAAGTAAATCCTAGACGCTCGATCTTGGTTATTTTCGCTTTCGCGGCTGGCAGCAAAGTTCAGAACCATGTTTCTGTGAATAACTCTTGAACCGTAAGTCACAGACGCTCGCTCTTGGCTGCATTCGTTTCAGCTCGTGGCAGCCAGTCTAAAAAACACAATCTTGGACTTCTCTGGATGTTTCCCAGGCGAGCTATTGGCAGCATGTTCAGAACCACTGTTTCTTAGGCTAATTCTTGAACCGTAAGTCATAGACGCTCGATCTTGGCGGCATTCGTCTCAGCGCCTGGCAATTAGTATAGAAGCACTGTTTCCCACTGTTTCTGAGGCTAATTCTTGAACCGTAAGTCATAGACGCTAGATCTTGGCGGCATTCGTCTCAGCGCCTAGCAATTAGTATAGAACCACTGTCTTTGACTTCTCTGGATGTTTCCCAGGCGAGCTATTGACAAGTAAATCCTAGACGCTCGATCTTGGTTATTTTCGCTTTCGCGGCTGGCAGCAAAGTTCAGAACCATGTTTCTGTGAATAACTCTTGAACCGTAAGTCACAGACGCTCGCTCTTGGCTGCATTCGTTTCAGCTCGTGGCAGCCAGTCTAAAAAACACTATCTTGGACTTCTCTGGATGTTTCCCAGGCGAGCTATTGGCAGCATGTTCAGAACCACTGTTTCTGAGGCTAATTCTTGAACCGTGTCATAGACGCTCGATCTTGGCGGCATTCGTCTCAGCGCCTGGCAATTAGTATAGAAGCACTGTCTCCCACTGTTTCTGAGGCTAATTCTAGAACCGTAAGTCATAGACGCTAGATCTTGGCGGCATTCGTCTCAGCGCCTGGCAATTAGTATAGAAGCACTGTCTTTGACTTCTCTGGATGTTTCCCAGGCGAGCTTTTGACAAGTAAATCCTAGACGCTCGATCTTGGTTTTTTTCGCTTTCGCGGCTGGCAGCAAAGTTCAGAACCATGTTTCTGTGAATAACTTTTGAACCGTAAGTCACAGACGCTCGCTCTTGGCTGCATTCGTTTCAGCTCGTGGCAGTCAGTCTAAAAAACACAATCTTGGACTTCTCTGGATGTTTCCCAGGCGAGCTATTGGCAGCATGTTCAGAACCACTGTTTCTTAGGCTAATTCTTGAACCGTAAGTCATAGACGCTCGATCTTGGCGGCATTCGTCTCAGCGCCTGGCAATTAGTATAGAAGCACTGTTTCCCACTGTTTCTGAGGCTAATTCTTGAACCGTAAGTCATAGACGCTAGATCTTGGCGGCAATCGTCTCAGCGCCTGGCAATTAGTATAGAAGCACTGTCTTTGACTTCTCTGGATGTTTCCCAGGCGAGCTATTGACAAGTAAATCCTAGACGCTCGATCTTGGTTATTTTCGCTTTCGCGGCTGGCAGCAAAGTTCAGAACCATGTTTCTGTGAATAACTCTTGAACCGTAAGTCACAGACGCTCGCTCTTGGCTGCATTCGTTTCAGCTCGTGGCAGCCAGTCTAAAAAACACTATCTTGGACTTCTCTGGATGTTTCCCAGGCGAGCTATTGGCAGCATGTTTAGAACCACTGTTTCTGAGGCTAATTCTTGAACCGTGTCATAGACGCTCGATCTTGGCGGCATTCGTCTCAGCGCCTGGCAATTAGTATAGAAGCACTGTCTCCCACTGTTTCTGAGGCTAATTCTAGAACCGTAAGTCATAGACGCTAGATCTTGGCGGCATTCGTCTCAGCGCCTGGCAATTAGTATAGAAGCACTGTCTTTGACTTCTCTGGATGTTTCACAGGCGAGCTTTTGACAAGTAAATCCTAGACGCTCGATCTTGGTTATTTTCGCTTTCGCGGCTGGCAGCAAAGTTCAGAACCATGTTTCTGTGAATAACTTTTGAACCGTAAGTCACAGACGCTCGCTCTTGGCTGCATTCGTTTCAGCTCGTGGCAGCCAGTCTAAAAAACACAATCTTGGACTTCTCTGGATGTTTCCCAGGCGAGCTATTGGCAGGATGTTCAGAACCACTGTTTCTGAGGCTAATTCTTGAACCGTAAGTCATAGACGCTCGCACTTGGCGGCATTCGTCTCAGCGCCTGGCAATTAGTATAAAAGCACTGTTTCCCACTGTTTCTGAGGCTAATTCTTGAACCGTAAGTCATAGACGCTAAATCTTGGCGGCATTCGTTTCAGCGCCTGGCAATTAGTATAGAAGCACTGTCTTTGACTTCTCTGGATGTTTCCCAGGCGAGCTATTGACAAGTAAATCCTAGACGCTCGATCTTGGTTATTTTCGCTTTCGCGGCTGGCAGCAAAGTTCAGAACCATGTTTCTGTGAATAACTCTTGAACCGTAAGTCACAGACGCTCGCTCTTGGCTGCATTCGTTTCAGCTCGTGGCAGCCAGTCTAAAAAACACTATCTTGGACTTCTCTGGATGTTTCCCAGGCGAGCTATTGGCAGCATGTTCAGAACCACTGTTTCTGAGGCTAATTCTTGAACCGTAAGTCATAGACGCTCGATCTTGGCGGCATTCGTCTCAGCGCCTGGCAATTAGTATAGAAGCACTCTTTCCCACTGTTTCTGAGGCTAATTCTTGAACCGTAAGTCATAGACGCTAGATCTTGGCGGCTTTCCTCTCAGCGCCTGGCAATTAGTATAGAAGCACTGTCTTTGACTTCTCTGGATGTTTCCCAGGCGAGCTATTGACAAGTAAATCCTAGACGCTCGATCTTGGTTATTTTCGCTTTCGCGGCTGGCAGCAAAGTTCAGAACCATGTTTCTGTGAATAACTCTTGAACCGTAAGTCACAGACGCTCGCTCTTGGCTGCATTCGTTTCAGCTCGTGGCAGCCAGTCTAAAAAACACAATCTTGGACTTCTCTGGATGTTTCCCAGGCGAGCTATTGGCAGCATGTTCAGAACCACTGTTTCTGAGGCTAATTCTTGAACCGTAAGTCATAGACGCTCGCACTTGGCGGCATTCGTCTCAGCGCCTGGCAATTAGTATAGAAGCACTGTTTCCCACTGTTTCTGAGGCTAATTCTTGAACCGTAAGTCATAGACGCTAGATCTTGGCGGCATTCGTCTCAGCGCCTGGCAATTAGTATAGAAGCACTGTCTTTGACTTCTCTGGATGTTTCCCAGGCGAGCTATTGACAAGTAAATCCTAGACGCTCGATCTTGGTTATTTTCGCTTTCGCGGCTGGCAGCAAAGTTCAGAACCATGTTTCTGTGAATAACTTTTGAACCGTAAGTCACAGACGCTCGCTCTTGGCTGCATTCGTTTCAGCTCGTGGCAGCCAGTCTAAAAAACACAATCTTGGACTTCTCTGGATGTTTCCCAGGCGAGCTATTGGCAGCATGTTCAGAACCACTGTTTCTGAGGCTAATTCTTGAACCGTAAGTCATAGACGCTCGCACTTGGCGGCATTCGTCTCAGCGCCTGGCAATTAGTATAAAAGCACTGTTTCCCACTGTTTCTGAGGCTAATTCTTGAACCGTAAGTCATAGACGCTAAATCTTGGCGGCATTCGTCTCAGCGCCTGGCAATTAGTATAGAAGCACTGTCTTTGACTTCTCTGGATGTTTCCCAGGCGAACTATTGACAAGTAAATCCTAGACGCTCGATCTTGGTTATTTTCGCTTTCGCGGCTGGCAGCAAAGTTCAGAACCATGTTTCTGTGAATAACTCTTGAACCGTAAGTCACAGACGCTCGCTCTTGGCTGCATTCGTTTCAGCTCGTGGCAGCCAGTCTAAAAAACACAATCTTGGACTTCTCTGGATGTTTCCCAGGCGAGCTATTGGCAGCATGTTCAGAACCACTGTTTCTGAGGCTAATTCTTGAACCGTAAGTCATAGACGCTCGCACTTGGCGGCATTCGTCTCAGCGCCTGGCAATTAGTATAAAAGCACTGTTTCCCACTGTTTCTGAGGCTAATTCTTGAACCGTAAGTCATAGACGCTAAATCTTGGCGGCATTCGTTTCAGCGCCTGGCAATTAGTATAGAAGCACTGTCTTTGACTTCTCTGGATGTTTCCCAGGCGAGCTATTGACAAGTAAATCCTAGACGCTCGATCTTGGTTATTTTCGCTTTCGCGGCTGGCAGCAAAGTTCAGAACCATGTTTCTGTGAATAACTTGAACCGTAAGTCACAAACGCTCGCTCTTGGCTGCATTCGTTTCAGCTCGTGGCAGCCAGTCTAAAAAACACAATCTTGGACTTCTCTGGATGTTTCCCAGGCGAGCTATTGGCAGCATGTTCAGAACCACTGTTTCTGAGGCTAATTCTTGAACCGTAAGTCATAGACGCTCGCACTTGGCGGCATTCGTCTCAGCGCCTGGCAATTAGTATAGAAGCACTGTTTCCCACTGTTTCTGAGGCTAATTCTTGAACCGTAAGTCATAGACGCTAAATCTTGGCGGCATTCGTCTCAACGCCTGGCAATTAGTATAGAAGCACTGTCTTTGACTTCTCTGGATGTTTCCCAGGCGAGCTATTGACAAGTAAATCCTAGACGCTCGATCTTGGTTATTTTCGCTTTCGCGGCTGGCAGCAAAGTTCAGAACCATGTTTCTGTGAATAACTTTTGAACCGTAAGTCACAGACGCTCGCTCTTGGCTGCATTCGTTTCAGCTCGTGGCAGCCAGTCTAAAAAACACAATCCTGGACCTCTCTGGATGTTTCCCAGGCGAGCTATTGGCAGCATGTTCAGAACCACTGATTCTGAGGCTAATTCTTTAACCGTAAGTCATAGACGCTCGATCTTGGCGGCATTCGTCTCAGCGCCTGGCAATTAGTATAGAAGCTCTGTTTCCCACTGTTTCTGAGGCTAATTCTTGAACCGTAAGTCATAGACGCTAGATCTTGGCGGCATTCGTCTCAGCGCCTGGCAATTAGTATAGAAGCACTGTCTTTGACTTCTCTGGATGTTTCCCAGGCGAGCTATTGACAAGTAAATCCTAGACGCTCGATCTTGGTTATTTTCGCTTTCGCGGCTGGCAGCAAAGTTCAGAACCATGTTTCTGTGAATAACTTTTGAACCGTAAGTCACAGACGCTCGCTCTTGGCTGCATTCGTTTCAGCTCGTGGCAGCCAGTCTAAAAAACACAATCCTGGACCTCTCTGGATGTTTCCCAGGCGAGCTATTGGCAGCATGTTCAGAACCACTGATTCTGAGGCTAATTCTTGAACCGTAAGTCATAGACGCTCGATCTTGGCGGCATTCGTCTCAGCGCCTGGCAATTAGTATAGAAGCACTGTTTCCCACTGTTTCTGAGGCTAATTCTTGAACCGTAAGTCATAGACGCTCGGTCTTGGCGGCATTCGTCTCAGCGCCTGGCAATTAGTATAGAAGCACTGTCTTTGACTTCTCTGGATGTTTCCCAGGCGAGCTATTGGCAGCATGTTCAGAACCACTGTTTCTGAGGCTAATTCTTGAACCGTAAGTCATAGACGCTCGCACTTGGCGGCATTCGTCTCAGCGCCTGGCAATTAGTATAAAAGCACTGTTTCCCACTGTTTCTGAGGCTAATTCTTGAACCGTAAGTCATAGACGCTAAATCTTGGCGGCATTCGTTTCAGCGCCTGGCAATTAGTATAGAAGCACTGTCTTTGACTTCTCTGGATGTTTCCCAGGCGAGCTATTGACAAGTAAATCCTAGACGCTCGATCTTGGTTATTTTCGCTTTCGCGGCTGGCAGCAAAGTTCAGAACCATGTTTCTGTGAATAACTCTTGAACCGTAAGTCACAGACGCTCGCTCTTGGCTGCATTCGTTTCAGCTCGTGGCAGCCAGTCTAAAAAACACAATCTTGGACTTCTCTGGATGTTTCCCAGGCGAGCTATTGGCAGCATGTTCAGAACCACTGTTTCTGAGGCTAATTCTTGAACCGTAAGTCATAGACGCTCGCACTTGGCGGCATTCGTCTCAGCGCCTGGCAATTAGTATAGAAGCACTGTTTCCCACTGTTTCTGAGGCTAATTCTTTAACCGTAAGTCATAGACGCTAGATCTTGGCGGCATTCGTCTCAGCGCCTGGCAATTAGTATAGAAGCACTGTCTTTGACTTCTCTGGATGTTTCCCAAGCGAGCTATTGACAAGTAAATCCTAGACGCTCGATCTTGGTTATTTTCGCTTTCGCGGCTGGCAGC
Source organism: Rhinoderma darwinii (assembly GCF_050947455.1). Classification (NCBI taxonomy): domain Eukaryota; kingdom Metazoa; phylum Chordata; class Amphibia; order Anura; family Rhinodermatidae; genus Rhinoderma; species Rhinoderma darwinii. The sequence goes on along the minus strand of NW_027461924.1, from coordinate 41,126 downwards.
AAAGTTCAGAACCATGTTTCTGTGAATAACTTTTGAACCGTAAGTCACAGACGCTCGCTCTTGGCTGCATTCGTTTCAGCTCGTGGCAGCCAGTCTAAAAAACACAATCTTGGACTTCTCTGGATGTTTCCCAGGCGAGCTATTGGCAGCATGTTCAGAACCACTGTTTCTGAGGCTAATTCTTGAACCGTAAGTCATAGACGCTCGATCTTGGCGGCATTCGTCTCAGCGCCTGGCAATTAGTATAGAAGCACTGTTTCCCACTGTTTCTGAGGCTAATTCTTGAACCGTAAGTCATAGACGCTAGATCTTGGCGGCTTTCCTCTCAGCGCCTGGCAATTAGTATAGAAGCACTGTCTTTGACTTCTCTGGATGTTTCCCAGGCGAGCTTTTGACAAGTAAATCCTAGACGCTCGATCTTGGTTATTTTCGCTTTCGCGGCTGGCAGCAAAGTTCAGAACCATGTTTCTGTGAATAACTCTTGAACCGTAAGTCACAGACGCTCGCTCTTGGCTGCATTCGTTTCAGCTCGTGGCAGCCAGTCTAAAAACACAATCTTGGACTTCTCTGGATGTTTCCCAGGCGAGCTATTGGCAGCATGTTCAGAAGCACTGTTTCTGAGCCTAATTCTTGAACCGTAAGTCATAGACGCTCGCACTTGGCGGCATTCGTCTCAGCGCCTGGCAATTAGTATAGAAGCACTGTTTCCCACTGTTTCTGAGGCTAATTCTTGAACCGTAAGTCATAGACGCTAGATCTTGGTGGCATTCGTCTCAGCGCCTGGCAATTAGTATAGAAGCACTGTCTTTGACTTCTCTGGATGTTTCCCAGGCGAGCTATTGACAAGTAAATCCTAGACGCTCGATCTTGGTTATTTTCGCTTTCGCGGCTGGCAGCAAAGTTCAGAACCATGTTTCTGTGAATAACTTTTGAACCGTAAGTCACAGACGCTCGCTCTTGGCTGCATTCGTTTCAGCTCGTGGCAGCCAGTCTAAAAAACACAATCTTGGACTTCTCTGGATGTTTCCCAGGCGAGCTATTGGCAGCATGTTCAGAACCACTGTTTCTGAGGCTAATTCTTGAACCGTAAGTCATAGACGCTCGATCTTGGCGGCATTCGTCTCAGCGCCTGGCAATTAGTATAGAAGCACTGTTTCCCACTGTTTCTGAGGCTAATTCTTGAACCGTAAGTCATAGACGCTAGATCTTGGCGGCATTCGTCTCAGCGCCTGGCAATTAGTATAGAAGCACTGTCTTTGACTTCTCTGGATGTTTCCCAGGCGAGCTATTGACAAGTAAATCCTAGACGCTCGATCTTGGTTATTTTCGCTTTCGCGGCTGGCAGCAAAGTTCAGAACCATGTTTCTGTGAATAACTTTTGAACCGTAAGTCACAGACGCTAGCTCTTGGCTGCATTCGTTTCAGCTCGTGGCAGCCAGTCTAAAAAACACAATCTTGGACTTCTCTGGATGTTTCCCAGGCGAGCTATTGGCAGCATGTTCAGAACCACTGTTTCTGAGGCTAATTCTTGAACCGTAAGTCATAGACGCTCGCACTTGGCGGCATTCGTCTCAGCGCCTGGCAATTAGTATAAAAGCACTGTTTCCCACTGTTTCTGAGGCTAATTCTTGAACCGTAAGTCATAGACGCTAAATCTTGGCGGCATTCGTTTCAGCGCCTGGCAATTAGTATAGAAGCACTGTCTTTGACTTCTCTGGATGTTTCCCAGGCGAGCTATTGACAAGTAAATCCTAGACGCTCGATCTTGGTTATTTTCGCTTTCGCGGCTGGCAGCAAAGTTCAGAACCATGTTTCTGTGAATAACTCTTGAACCGTAAGTCACAGACGCTCGCTCTTGGCTGCATTCGTTTCAGCTCGTGGCAGCCAGTCTAAAAAACACTATCTTGGACTTCTCTGGATGTTTCCCAGGCGAGCTATTGGCAGCATGTTCAGAACCACTGTTTCTGAGGCTAATTCTTGAACCGTGTCATAGACGCTCGATCTTGGCGGCATTCGTCTCAGCGCCTGGCAATTAGTATAGAAGCACTGTCTCCCACTGTTTCTGAGGCTAATTCTAGAACCGTAAGTCATAGACGCTAGATCTTGGCGGCATTCGTCTCAGCGCCTGGCAATTAGTATAGAAGCACTGTCTTTGACTTCTCTGGATGTTTCCCAGGCGAGCTATTGACAAGTAAATCCTAGACGCTCGATCTTGGTTATTTTCGCTTTCCCGGCTGGCAGCAAAGTTCAGAACCATGTTTCTGTGAATAACTCTTGAACCGTAAGTCACAGACGCTCGCTCTTGGCTGCATTCGTTTCAGCTCGTGGCAGCCAGTCTAAAAAACACAATTTTGGACTTCTCTGGATGTTTCCCAGGCGAGCTATTGGCAGCATGTTCAGAACCACTGTTTCTGAGGCTAATTCTTGAACCGTAAGTCATAGACGCTCGCACTTGGCGGCATTCGTCTCAGCGCCTGGCAATTAGTATAAAAGCACTGTTTCCCACTGTTTCTGAGGCTAATTCTTGAACCGTAAGTCATAGACGCTAAATCTTGGCGGCATTCGTTTCAGCGCCTGGCAATTAGTATAGAAGCACTGTCTTTGACTTCTCTGGATGTTTCCCAGGCGAGCTATTGACAAGTAAATCCTAGACGCTCGATCTTGGTTATTTTCGCTTTCGCGGCTGGCAGCAAAGTTCAGAACCATGTTTCTGTGAATAACTCTTGAACCGTAAGTCACAGACGCTCGCTCTTGGCTGCATTCGTTTCAGCTCGTGGCAGCCAGTCTAAAAAACACTATCTTGGACTTCTCTGGATGTTTCCCAGGCGAGCTATTGGCAGCATGTTCAGAACCACTGTTTCTGAGGCTAATTCTTGAACCGTGTCATAGACGCTCGATCTTGGCGGCATTCGTCTCAGCGCCTGGCAATTAGTATAGAAGCACTGTCTCCCACTGTTTCTGAGGCTAATTCTAGAACCGTAAGTCATAGACGCTAGATCTTGGCGGCATTCGTCTCAGCGCCTGGCAATTAGTATAGAAGCACTGTCTTTGACTTCTCTGGATGTTTCCCAGGCGAGCTATTGACAAGTAAATCCTAGACGCTCGATCTTGGTTATTTTCGCTTTCCCGGCTGGCAGCAAAGTTCAGAACCATGTTTCTGTGAATAACTCTTGAACCGTAAGTCACAGACGCTCGCTCTTGGCTGCATTCGTTTCAGCTCGTGGCAGCCAGTCTAAAAAACACAATTTTGGACTTCTCTGGATGTTTCCCAGGCGAGCTATTGGCAGCATGTTCAGAACCACTGTTTCTGAGGATAATTCTTGAACCGTAAGTCATAGACGCTCGCACTTGGCGGCATTCGTCTCAGCGCCTGGCAATTAGTATAAAAGCACTGTTTCCCACTGTTTCTGAGGCTAATTCTTGAACCGTAAGTCATAGACGCTAAATCTTGGCGGCATTCGTCTCAGCGCCTGGCAATTAGTATAGAAGCACTGTCTTTGACTTCTCTGGATGTTTCCCAGGCGAGCTATTGACAAGTAAATCCTAGACGCTCGATCTTGGTTATTTTCGCTTTCGCGGCTGGCAGCAAAGTTCAGAACCATGTTTCTGTGAATAACTCTTGAACCGTAAGTCACAGACGCTCGCTCTTGGCTGCATTCGTTTCAGCTCGTGGCAGCCAGTCTAAAAAACACAATCTTGGACTTCTCTGGATGTTTCCCAGGCGAGCTATTGGCAGCATGTTCAGAACCACTGTTTCTGAGGCTAATTCCTGAACCGTAAGTCATAGACGCTCGCACTTGGCGGCATTCGTCTCAGCGCCTGGCAATTAGTATAGAAGCACTGTTTCCCACTGTTTCTGAGGCTAATTCTTGAACCGTAAGTCATAGACGCTAAATCTTGGCGGCATTCGTCTCAGCGCCTGGCAATTAGTATAGAAGCACTGTCTTTGACTTCTCTGGATGTTTCCCAGGCGAGCTATTGACAAGTAAATCCTAGACGCTCGATCTTGGTTATTTTCGCTTTCGCGGCTGGCAGCAAAGTTCAGAACCATGTTTCTGTGAATAACTTTTGAACCGTAAGTCACAGACGCTCGCTCTTGGCTGCATTCGTTTCAGCTCGTGGCAGCCAGTCTAAGAAACACAATCCTGGACCTCTCTGGATGTTTCCCAGGCGAGCTATTGGCAGCATGTTCAGAACCACTGATTCTGAGGCTAATTCTTGAACCGTAAGTCATAGACGCTCGATCTTGGCGGCATTCGTCTCAGCGCCTGGCAATTAGTATAGAAGCACTCTTTCCCACTGTTTCTGAGGCTAATTCTTGAACCGTAAGTCATAGACGCTAGATCTTGGCGGCTTTCCTCTCAGCGCCTGGCAATTAGTATAGAAGCACTGTCTTTGACTTCTCTGGATGTTTCCCAGGCGAGCTTTTGACAAGTAAATCCTAGACGCTCGATCTTGGTTATTTTCGCTTTCGCGGCTGGCAGCAAAGTTCAGAACCATGTTTCTGTGAATAACTTTTGAACCGTAAGTCACAGACGCTCGCTCTTGGCTGCATTCGTTTCAGCTCGTGGCAGCCAGTCTAAAAAACACTATCTTGGACTTCTCTGGATGTTTCCCAGGCGAGCTATTGGCAGCATGTTCAGAACCACTGTTTCTGAGGCTGATTCTTGAACCGTAAGTCATAGACGCTCGATCTTGGCGGCATTCGTCTCAGCGCCTGGCAATTAGTATAGAAGCACTGTTTCCCACTGTTTCTGAGGCTAATTCTTGAACCGTAAGTCATAGACGCTCGATCTTGGCGGCATTCGTCTCAGCGCCTGTCAATTAGTATAGAAGCACTGTCTTTGACTTCTCTGGATGTTTCCCAGGCGAGCTATTGACAAGTAAATCCTAGACGCTCGATCTTGGTTATTTTCGCTTTCGCGGCTGGCAGCAAAGTTCAGAACCATGTTTCTGTGAATAACTCTTGAACCGTAAGTCACAGACGCTCGCTCTTGGCTGCATTCGTTTCAGCTCGTGGCAGCCAGTCTAAAAAACACTATCTTGGACCTCTCTGGATGTTTCCCAGGCGAGCTATTGGCAGCATGTTCAGAACCACTGTTTCTGAGGCTAATTCTTGAACCGTAAGTCATAGACGCTCGATCTTGGCGGCATTCGTCTCAGCGCCTGGCAATTAGTATAGAAGCACTGTTTCCCACTGTTTCTGAGGCTAATTCTTGAACCGTAAGTCATAGACGCTAGATCTTGGCGGCTTTCCTCTCAGCGCCTGGCAATTAGTATAGAAGCACTGTCTTTGACTTCTCTGGATGTTTCCCAGGCGAGCTTTTGACAAGTAAATCCTAGACGCTCGATCTTGGTTATTTTCGCTTTCGCGGCTGGCAGCAAAGTTCAGAACCATGTTTCTGTGAATAACTTTTGAACCGTAAGTCACAGACGCTCGCTCTTGGCTGCATTCGTTTCAGCTCGTGGCAGCCAGTCTAAAAAACACTATCTTGGACTTCTCTGGATGTTTCCCAGGCGAGCTATTGGCAGCATGTTCAGAACCACTGTTTCTGAGGCTGATTCTTGAACCGTAAGTCATAGACGCTCGATCTTGGCGGCATTCGTCTCAGCGCCTGGCAATTAGTATAGAAGCACTGTTTCCCACTGTTTCTGAGGCTAATTCTTGAACCGTAAGTCATAGACGCTCGATCTTGGCGGCATTCGTCTCAGCGCCTGTCAATTAGTATAGAAGCACTGTCTTTGACTTCTCTGGATGTTTCCCAGGCGAGCTATTGACAAGTAAATCCTAGACGCTCGATCTTGGTTATTTTCGCTTTCGCGGCTGGCAGCAAAGTTCAGAACCATGTTTCTGTGAATAACTCTTGAACCGTAAGTCACAGACGCTCGCTCTTGGCTGCATTCGTTTCAGCTCGTGGCAGCCAGTCTAAAAAACACTATCTTGGACCTCTCGATGTTTCCCAGGCGAGCTATTGGCAGCATGTTCAGAACCACTGTTTCTGAGGCTAATTCTTGAACCGTAAGTCATAGACGCTCGATCTTGGCGGCATTCGTCTCAGCGCCTGGCAATTAGTATAGAAGCACTGTTTCCCACTGTTTCTGAGGCTAATTCTTGAACCGTAAGTCATAGACGCTAGATCTTGGCGGCTTTCCTCTCAGCGCCTGGCAATTAGTATAGAAGCACTGTCTTTGACTTCTCTGGATGTTTCCCAGGCGAGCTATTGACAAGTAAATCCTAGACGCTCGATCTTGGTTATTTTCGCTTTCGCGGCTGGCAGCAAAGTTCAGAACCATGTTTCTGTGAATAACTCTTGAACCGTAAGTCACAGACGCTCGCTCTTGGCTGCATTCGTTTCAGCTCGTGGCAGCCAGTCTAAAAAACACTATCTTGGACTTCTCTGGATGTTTCCCAGGCGAGCTATTGGCAGCATGTTCAGAACCACTGTTTCTGAGGCTTATTCTTGAACCGTGTCATAGACGCTCGATCTTGGCGGCATTCGTCTCAGCGCCTGGCAATTAGTATAGAAGCACTGTCTCCCACTGTTTCTGAGGCTAATTCTAGAACCGTAAGTCATAGACGCTAGATCTTGGCGGCATTCGTCTCAGCGCCTGGCAATTAGTATAGAAGCACTGTCTTTGACTTCTCTGGATGTTTCCCAGGCGAGCTTTTGACAAGTAAATCCTAGACGCTCGATCTTGGTTATTTTCGCTTTCGCGGCTGGCAGCAAAGTTCAGAACCATGTTTCTGTGAATAACTTTTGAACCGTAAGTCACAGACGCTCGCTCTTGGCTGAATTCGTTTCAGCTCGTGGCAGCCAGTCTAAAAAACACAATCTTGGACCTCTCTGGATGTTTCCCAGGCGAGCTATTGGCAGCATGTTCAGAACCACTGTTTCTGAGGCTAATTCTTGAACCGTAAGTCATAGACGCTCGATCTTGGCGGCATTCGTCTCAGCGCCTGGCAATTAGTATAGAAGCACTGTTTCCCACTGTTTCTGAGGCTAATTCTTGAATCGTAAGTCATAGACGCTAGATCTTGGCGGCATTCGTCTCAGCGCCTGGCAATTAGTATAGAAGCACTGTCTTTGACTTCTCTGGATGTTTCCCAGGCGAGCTATTGACAAGTAAATCCTAGACGCTCGATCTTGGTTATTTTCGCTTTCGCGGCTGGCAGCAAAGTTCAGAACCATGTTTCTGTGAATAACTTTTGAACCGTAAGTCACAGACGCTCGCTCTTGGCTGCATTCGTTTCAGCTCGTGGCAGCCAGTCTAAAAAACACTATCTTGGACTTCTCTGGATGTTTCCCAGGCGAGCTATTGGCAGCATGTTCAGAACCACTGTTTCTGAGGCTAATTCTTGAACCGTAAGTCATAGACGCTCGATCTTGGCGGCATTCGTCTCAGCGCCTGCCAATTAGTATAGAAGCAATGTTTCCCACTGTTTCTGAGGCTAATTCTTGAACCGTAAGTCATAGACGCTCGATCTTGGCGGCATTCGTCTCAGCGCCTGGCAATTAGTATAGAAGCACTGTTTCCCACTGTTTCTGAGGCTAATTCTTGAACCGTAAGTCATAGACGCTAGATCTTGGCGGCATTCGTCTCAGCGCCTGGCAATTAGTATAGAAGCACTGTCTTTGACTTCTCTGGATGTTTCCCAGGCGAGCTATTGACAAGTAAATCCTAGACGCTCGATCTTGGTTATTTTCGCTTTCGCGGCTGGCAGCAAAGTTCAGAACCATGTTTCTGTGAATAACTTTTGAACCGTAAGTCACAGACGCTCGCTCTTGGCTGCATTCGTTTCAGCTCGTGGCAGCCAGTCTAAAAAACACTATCTTGGACTTCTCTGGATGTTTCCCAGGCGAGCTATTGGCAGCATGTTCAGAACCACTGTTTCTGAGGCTAATTCTTGAACCGTGTCATAGACGCTCGATCTTGGCGGCATTCGTCTCAGCGCCTGGCAATTAGTATAGAAGCACTGTTTCCCACTGTTTCTGAGGCTAATTCTTGAACCGTAAGTCATAGACGCTAGATCTTGGCGGCTTTCCTCTCAGCGCCTGGCAATTAGTATAGAAGCACTGTCTTTGACTTCTCTGGATGTTTCCCAGGCGAGCTTTTGACAAGTAAATCCTAGACGCTCGATCTTGGTTATTTTCGCTTTCGCGGCTGGCAGCAAAGTTCAGAACCATGTTTCTGTGAATAACTTTTGAACCGTAAGTCACAGACGCTCGCTCTTGGCTGCATTCGTTTCAGCTCGTGGCAGTCAGTCTAAAAAACACAATCTTGGACTTCTCTGGATGTTTCCCAGGCGAGCTATTGGCAGCATGTTCAGAACCACTGTTTCTTAGGCTAATTCTTGAACCGTAAGTCATAGACGCTCGATCTTGGCGGCATTCGTCTCAGCGCCTGGCAATTAGTATAGAAGCACTGTTTCCCACTGTTTCTGAGGCTAATTCTTGAACCGTAAGTCATAGACGCTAGATCTTGGCGGCATTCGTCTCAGCGCCTGGCAATTAGTATAGAAGCACTGTCTTTGACTTCTCTGGATGTTTCCCAGGCGAGCTATTGACAAGTAAATCCTAGACGCTCGATCTTGGTTATTTTCGCTTTCGCGGCTGGCAGCAAAGTTCAGAACCATGTTTCTGTGAATAACTTTTGAACCGTAAGTCACAGACGCTCGCTCTTGGCTGCATTCGTTTCAGCTCGTGGCAGCCAGTCTAAAAAACACTATCTTGGACTTCTCTGGATGTTTCCCAGGCGAGCTATTGGCAGCATGTTCAGAACCACTGTTTCTGAGGCTAATTCTTGAACCGTGTCATAGACGCTCGATCTTGGCGGCATTCGTCTCAGCGCCTGGCAATTAGTATAGAAGCACTGTTTCCCACTGTTTCTGAGGCTAATTCTTGAACCGTAAGTCATAGACGCTAGATCTTGGCGGCTTTCCTCTCAGCGCCTGGCAATTAGTATAGAAGCACTGTCTTTGACTTCTCTGGATGTTTCCCAGGCGAGCTTTTGACAAGTAAATCCTAGACGCTCGATCTTGGTTATTTTCGCTTTCGCGGCTGGCAGCAAAGTTCAGAACCATGTTTCTGTGAATAACTTTTGAACCGTAAGTCACAGACGCTCGCTCTTGGCTGCATTCGTTTCAGCTCGTGGCAGTCAGTCTAAAAAACACAATCTTGGACTTCTCTGGATGTTTCCCAGGCGAGCTATTGGCAGCATGTTCAGAACCACTGTTTCTTAGGCTAATTCTTGAACCGTAAGTCATAGACGCTCGATCTTGGCGGCATTCGTCTCAGCGCCTGGCAATTAGTATAGAAGCACTGTTTCCCACTGTTTCTGAGGCTAATTCTTGAACCGTAAGTCATAGACGCTAGATCTTGGCGGCATTCGTCTCAGCGCCTGGCAATTAGTATAGAAGCACTGTCTTTGACTTCTCTGGATGTTTCCCAGGCGAGCTATTGACAAGTAAATCCTAGACGCTCGATCTTGGTTATTTTCGCTTTCGCGGCTGGCAGCAAAGTTCAGAACCATGTTTCTGTGAATAACTTTTGAACCGTAAGTCACAGACGCTCGCTCTTGGCTGCATTCGTTTCAGCTCGTGGCAGCCAGTCTAAAAAACACTATCTTGGACTTCTCTGGATGTTTCCCAGGCGAGCTATTGGCAGCATGTTCAGAACCACTGTTTCTGAGGCTAATTCTTGAACCGTGTCATAGACGCTCGATCTTGGCGGCATTCGTCTCAGCGCCTGGCAATTAGTATAGAAGCACTGTTTCCCACTGTTTCTGAGGCTAATTCTTGAACCGTAAGTCATAGACGCTAGATCTTGGCGGCTTTCCTCTCAGCGCCTGGCAATTAGTATAGAAGCACTGTCTTTGACTTCTCTGGATGTTTCCCAGGCGAGCTTTTGACAAGTAAATCCTAGACGCTCGATCTTGGTTATTTTCGCTTTCGCGGCTGGCAGCAAAGTTCAGAACCATGTTTCTGTGAATAACTTTTGAACCGTAAGTCACAGACGCTCGCTCTTGGCTGCATTCGTTTCAGCTCGTGGCAGTCAGTCTAAAAAACACAATCTTGGACTTCTCTGGATGTTTCCCAGGCGAGCTATTGGCAGCATGTTCAGAACCACTGTTTCTTAGGCTAATTCTTGAACCGTAAGTCATAGACGCTCGATCTTGGCGGCATTCGTCTCAGCGCCTGGCAATTAGTATAGAAGCACTGTTTCCCACTGTTTCTGAGGCTAATTCTTGAACCGTAAGTCATAGACGCTAGATCTTGGCGGCATTCGTCTCAGCGCCTGGCAATTAGTATAGAAGCACTGTCTTTGACTTCTCTGGATGTTTCCCAGGCGAGCTATTGACAAGTAAATCCTAGACGCTCGATCTTGGTTATTTTCGCTTTCGCGGCTGGCAGCAAAGTTCAGAACCATGTTTCTGTGAATAACTTTTGAACCGTAAGTCACAGACGCTCGCTCTTGGCTGCATTCGTTTCAGCTCGTGGCAGCCAGTCTAAAAAACACTATCTTGGACTTCTCTGGATGTTTCCCAGGCGAGCTATTGGCAGCATGTTCAGAACCACTGTTTCTGAGGCTAATTCTTGAACCGTGTCATAGACGCTCGATCTTGGCGGCATTCGTCTCAGCGCCTGGCAATTAGTATAGAAGCACTGTTTCCCACTGTTTCTGAGGCTAATTCTTGAACCGTAAGTCATAGACGCTAGATCTTGGCGGCTTTCCTCTCAGCGCCTGGCAATTAGTATAGAAGCACTGTCTTTGACTTCTCTGGATGTTTCCCAGGCGAGCTTTTGACAAGTAAATCCTAGACGCTCGATCTTGGTTATTTTCGCTTTCGCGGCTGGCAGCAAAGTTCAGAACCATGTTTCTGTGAATAACTTTTGAACCGTAAGTCACAGACGCTCGCTCTTGGCTGCATTCGTTTCAGCTCGTGGCAGTCAGTCTAAAAAACACAATCTTGGACTTCTCTGGATGTTTCCCAGGCGAGCTATTGGCAGCATGTTCAGAACCACTGTTTCTTAGGCTAATTCTTGAACCGTAAGTCATAGACGCTCGATCTTGGCGGCATTCGTCTCAGCGCCTGGCAATTAGTATAGAAGCACTGTTTCCCACTGTTTCTGAGGCTAATTCTTGAACCGTAAGTCATAGACGCTAGATCTTGGCGGCATTCGTCTCAGCGCCTGGCAATTAGTATAGAAGCACTGTCTTTGACTTCTCTGGATGTTTCCCAGGCGAGCTATTGACAAGTAAATCCTAGACGCTCGATCTTGGTTATTTTCGCTTTCGCGGCTGGCAGCAAAGTTCAGAACCATGTTTCTGTGAATAACTCTTGAACCGTAAGTCACAGACGCTCGCTCTTGGCTGCATTCGTTTCAGCTCGTGGCAGCCAGTCTAAAAAACACTATCTTGGACTTCTCTGGATGTTTCCCAGGCGAGCTATTGGCAGCATGTTCAGAACCACTGTTTCTGAGGCTTATTCTTGAACCGTGTCATAGACGCTCGATCTTGGCGGCATTCGTCTCAGCGCCTGGCAATTAGTATAGAAGCACTGTCTCCCACTGTTTCTGAGGCTAATTCTAGAACCGTAAGTCATAGACGCTAGATCTTGGCGACATTCGTCTCAGCGCCTGGCAATTAGTATAGAAGCACTGTCTTTGACTTCTCTGGATGTTTCCCAGGCGAGCTATTGACAAGTAAATCCTAGACGCTCGATCTTGGTTATTTTCGCTTTCGCGGCTGGCAGCAAAGTTCAGAACCATGTTTCTGTGAATAACTTTTGAACCGTAAGTCACAGACGCTCGCTCTTGGCTGCATTCGTTTCAGCTCGTGGCAGCCAGTCTAAAAAACACTATTGGACTTCTCTGGATGTTTCCCAGGCGAGCTATTGGCAGCATGTTCAGAACCACTGTTTCTGAGGCTAATTCTTGAACCGTGTCATAGACGCTCGATCTTGGCGGCATTCGTCTCAGCGCCTGGCAATTAGTATAGAAGCACTGTTTCCCACTGTTTCTGAGGCTAATTCTTGAACCGTAAGTCATAGACGCTAGATCTTGGCGGCTTTCCTCTCAGCGCCTGGCAATTAGTATAGAAGCACTGTCTTTGACTTCTCTGGATGTTTCCCAGGCGAGCTTTTGACAAGTAAATCCTAGACGCTCGATCTTGGTTATTTTCGCTTTCGCGGCTGGCAGCAAAGTTCAGAACCATGTTTCTGTGAATAACTTTTGAACCGTAAGTCACAGACGCTCGCTCTTGGCTGCATTCGTTTCAGCTCGTGGCAGTCAGTCTAAAAAACACAATCTTGGACTTCTCTGGATGTTTCCCAGGCGAGCTATTGGCAGCATGTTCAGAACCACTGTTTCTTAGGCTAATTCTTGAACCGTAAGTCATAGACGCTCGATCTTGGCGGCATTCGTCTCAGCGCCTGGCAATTAGTATAGAAGCACTGTTTCCCACTGTTTCTGAGGCTAATTCTTGAACCGTAAGTCATAGACGCTAGATCTTGGCGGCATTCGTCTCAGCGCCTGGCAATTAGTATAGAAGCACTGTCTTTGACTTCTCTGGATGTTTCCCAGGCGAGCTATTGACAAGTAAATCCTAGACGCTCGATCTTGGTTATTTTCGCTTTCGCGGCTGGCAGCAAAGTTCAGAACCATGTTTCTGTGAATAACTCTTGAACCGTAAGTCACAGACGCTCGCTCTTGGCTGCATTCGTTTCAGCTCGTGGCAGCCAGTCTAAAAAACACTATCTTGGACTTCTCTGGATGTTTCCCAGGCGAGCTATTGGCAGCATGTTCAGAACCACTGTTTCTGAGGCTAATTCTTGAACCGTGTCATAGACGCTCGATCTTGGCGGCATTCGTCTCAGCGCCTGGCAATTAGTATAGAAGCACTGTCTCCCACTGTTTCTGAGGCTAATTCTAGAACCGTAAGTCATAGACGCTAGATCTTGGCGGCATTCGTCTCAGCGCCTGGCAATTAGTATAGAAGCACTGTCTTTGACTTCTCTGGATGTTTCCCAGGCGAGCTATTGACAAGTAAATCCTAGACGCTCGATCTTGGTTATTTTCGCTTTCCCGGCTGGCAGCAAAGTTCAGAACCATGTTTCTGTGAATAACTCTTGAACCGTAAGTCACAGACGCTCGCTCTTGGCTGCATTCGTTTCAGCTCGTGGCAGCCAGTCTAAAAAACACAATCTTGGACTTCTCTGGATGTTTCCCAGGCGAGCTATTGGCAGCATGTTCAGAACCACTGTTTCTGAGGCTAATTCTTGAACCGTAAGTCATAGACGCTCGCACTTGGCGGCATTCGTCTCAGCGCCTGGCAATTAGTATAAAAGCACTGTTTCCCACTGTTTCTGAGGCTAATTCTTGAACCGTAAGTCATAGACGCTAAATCTTGGCGGCATTCGTTTCAGCGCCTGGCAATTAGTATAGAAGCACTGTCTTTGACTTCTCTGGATGTTTCCCAGGCGAGCTATTGACAAGTAAATCCTAGACGCTCGATCTTGGTTATTTTCGCTTTCGCGGCTGGCAGCAAAGTTCAGAACCATGTTTCTGTGAATAACTCTTGAACCGTAAGTCACAGACGCTCGCTCTTGGCTGCATTCGTTTCAGCTCGTGGCAGCCAGTCTAAAAAACACAATCTTGGACTTCTCTGGATGTTTCCCAGGCGAGCTATTGGCAGCATGTTCAGAACCACTGTTTCTGAGGCTAATTCCTGAACCGTAAGTCATAGACGCTCGCACTTGGCGGCATTCGTCTCAGCGCCTGGCAATTAGTATAGAAGCACTGTTTCCCACTGTTTCTGAGGCTAATTCTTGAACCGTAAGTCATAGACGCTAAATCTTGGCGGCATTCGTCTCAGCGCCTGGCAATTAGTATAGAAGCACTGTCTTTGACTTCTCTGGATGTTTCCCAGGCGAGCTATTGACAAGTAAATCCTAGACGCTCGATCTTGGTTATTTTCGCTTTCGCGGCTGGCAGCAAAGTTCAGAACCATGTTTCTGTGAATAACTTTTGAACCGTAAGTCACAGACGCTCGCTCTTGGCTGCATTCGTTTCAGCTCGTGGCAGCCAGTCTAAAAAACACAATCCTGGACCTCTCTGGATGTTTCCCAGGCGAGCTATTGGCAGCATGTTCAGAACCACTGATTCTGAGGCTAATTCTTGAACCGTAAGTCATAGACGCTCGATCTTGGCGGCATTCGTCTCAGCGCCTGGCAATTAGTATAGAAGCACTGTTTCCCACTGTTTCTGAGGCTAATTCTTGAACCGTAAGTCATAGACGCTAGATCTTGGCGGCTTTCCTCTCAGCGCCTGGCAATTAGTATAGAAGCACTGTCTTTGACTTCTCTGGATGTTTCCCAGGCGAGCTTTTGACAAGTAAATCCTAGACGCTCGATCTTGGTTATTTTCGCTTTCGCGGCTGGCAGCAAAGTTCAGAACCATGTTTCTGTGAATAACTTTTGAACCGTAAGTCACAGACGCTCGCTCTTGGCTGCATTCGTTTCAGCTCGTGGCAGCCAGTCTAAAAAACACTATCTTGGACTTCTCTGGATGTTTCCCAGGCGAGCTATTGGCAGCATGTTCAGAACCACTGTTTCTGAGGCTGATTCTTGAACCGTAAGTCATAGACGCTCGATCTTGGCGGCATTCGTCTCAGCGCCTGGCAATTAGTATAGAAGCACTGTTTCCCACTGTTTCTGAGGCTAATTCTTGAACCGTAAGTCATAGACGCTCGATCTTGGCGGCATTCGTCTCAGCGCCTGTCAATTAGTATAGAAGCACTGTCTTTGACTTCTCTGGATGTTTCCCAGGCGAGCTTTTGACAAGTAAATCCTAGACGCTCGATCTTGGTTATTTTCGCTTTCGCGGCTGGCAGCAAAGTTCAGAACCATGTTTCTGTGAATAACTTTTGAACCGTAAGTCACAGACGCTCGCTCTTGGCTGCATTCGTTTCAGCTCGTGGCAGCCAGTCTAAAAAACACTATCTTGGACTTCTCTGGATGTTTCCCAGGCGAGCTATTGGCAGCATGTTCAGAACCACTGTTTCTGAGGCTGATTCTTGAACCGTAAGTCATAGACGCTCGATCTTGGCGGCATTCGTCTCAGCGCCTGGCAATTAGTATAGAAGCACTGTTTCCCACTGTTTCTGAGGCTAATTCTTGAACCGTAAGTCATAGACGCTAGATCTTGGCGGCTTTCCTCTCAGCGCCTGGCAATTAGTATAGAAGCACTGTCTTTGACTTCTCTGGATGTTTCCCAGGCGAGCTTTTGACAAGTAAATCCTAGACGCTCGATCTTGGTTATTTTCGCTTTCGCGGCTGGCAGCAAAGTTCAGAACCATGTTTCTGTGAATAACTTTTGAACCGTAAGTCACAGACGCTCGCTCTCGGCTGAATTCGTTTCAGCTCGTGGCAGCCAGTCTAAAAAACACAATCTTGGACCTCTCTGGATGTTTCCCAGGCGAGCTATTGGCAGCATGTTCAGAACCACTGTTTCTGAGGCTAATTCTTGAACCGTAAGTCATAGACGCTCGATCTTGGCGGCATTCGTCTCAGCGCCTGGCAATTAGTATAGAAGCACTGTTTCCCACTGTTTCTGAGGCTAATTCTTGAACCGTAAGTCATAGACGCTAGATCTTGGCGGCATTCGTCTCAGCGCCTGGCAATTAGTATAGAAGCACTGTCTTTGACTTCTCTGGATGTTTCCCAGGCGAGCTATTGACAAGTAAATCCTAGACGCTCGATCTTGGTTATTTTCGCTTTCGCGGCTGGCAGCAAAGTTCAGAACCATGTTTCTGTGAATAACTTTTGAACCGTAAGTCACAGACGCTCGCTCTTGGCTGCATTCGTTTCAGCTCGTGGCAGCCAGTCTAAAAAACACTATCTTGGACTTCTCTGGATGTTTCCCAGGCGAGCTATTGGCAGCATGTTCAGAACCACTGTTTCTGAGGCTAATTCTTGAACCGTGTCATAGACGCTCGATCTTGGCGGCATTCGTCTCAGCGCCTGGCAATTAGTATAGAAGCACTGTTTCCCACTGTTTCTGAGGCTAATTCTTGAACCGTAAGTCATAGACGCTAGATCTTGGCGGCTTTCCTCTCAGCGCCTGGCAATTAGTATAGAAGCACTGTCTTTGACTTCTCTGGATGTTTCCCAGGCGAGCTTTTGACAAGTAAATCCTAGACGCTCGATCTTGGTTATTTTCGCTTTCGCGGCTGGCAGCAAAGTTCAGAACCATGTTTCTGTGAATAACTTTTGAACCGTAAGTCACAGACGCTCGCTCTTGGCTGCATTCGTTTCAGCTCGTGGCAGTCAGTCTAAAAAACACAATCTTGGACTTCTCTGGATGTTTCCCAGGCGAGCTATTGGCAGCATGTTCAGAACCACTGTTTCTTAGGCTAATTCTTGAACCGTAAGTCATAGACGCTCGATCTTGGCGGCATTCGTCTCAGCGCCTGGCAATTAGTATAGAAGCACTGTTTCCCACTGTTTCTGAGGCTAATTCTTGAACCGTAAGTCATAGACGCTAGATCTTGGCGGCATTCGTCTCAGCGCCTGGCAATTAGTATAGAAGCACTGTCTTTGACTTCTCTGGATGTTTCCCAGGCGAGCTATTGACAAGTAAATCCTAGACGCTCGATCTTGGTTATTTTCGCTTTCGCGGCTGGCAGCAAAGTTCAGAACCATGTTTCTGTGAATAACTCTTGAACCGTAAGTCACAGACGCTCGCTCTTGGCTGCATTCGTTTCAGCTCGTGGCAGCCAGTCTAAAAAACACTATCTTGGACTTCTCTGGATGTTTCCCAGGCGAGCTATTGGCAGCATGTTCAGAACCACTGTTTCTGAGGCTAATTCTTGAACCGTGTCATAGACGCTCGATCTTGGCGGCATTCGTCTCAGCGCCTGGCAATTAGTATAGAAGCACTGTCTCCCACTGTTTCTGAGGCTAATTCTAGAACCGTAAGTCATAGACGCTAGATCTTGGCGGCATTCGTCTCAGCGCCTGGCAATTAGTATAGAAGCACTGTCTTTGACTTCTCTGGATGTTTCCCAGGCGAGCTATTGACAAGTAAATCCTAGACGCTCGATCTTGGTTATTTTCGCTTTCCCGGCTGGCAGCAAAGTTCAGAACCATGTTTCTGTGAATAACTCTTGAACCGTAAGTCACAGACGCTCGCTCTTGGCTGCATTCGTTTCAGCTCGTGGCAGCCAGTCTAAAAAACACAATCTTGGACTTCTCTGGATGTTTCCCAGGCGAGCTATTGGCAGCATGTTCAGAACCACTGTTTCTGAGGCTAATTCTTGAACCGTAAGTCATAGACGCTCGCACTTGGCGGCATTCGTCTCAGCGCCTGGCAATTAGTATAAAAGCACTGTTTCCCACTGTTTCTGAGGCTAATTCTTGAACCGTAAGTCATAGACGCTAAATCTTGGCGGCATTCGTTTCAGCGCCTGGCAATTAGTATAGAAGCACTGTCTTTGACTTCTCTGGATGTTTCCCAGGCGAGCTATTGACAAGTAAATCCTAGACGCTCGATCTTGGTTATTTTCGCTTTCGCGGCTGGCAGCAAAGTTCAGAACCATGTTTCTGTGAATAACTCTTGAACCGTAAGTCACAGACGCTCGCTCTTGGCTGCATTCGTTTCAGCTCGTGGCAGCCAGTCTAAAAAACACAATCTTGGACTTCTCTGGATGTTTCCCAGGCGAGCTATTGGCAGCATGTTCAGAACCACTGTTTCTGAGGCTAATTCCTGAACCGTAAGTCATAGACGCTCGCACTTGGCGGCATTCGTCTCAGCGCCTGGCAATTAGTATAGAAGCACTGTTTCCCACTGTTTCTGAGGCTAATTCTTGAACCGTAAGTCATAGACGCTAAATCTTGGCGGCATTCGTCTCAGCGCCTGGCAATTAGTATAGAAGCACTGTCTTTGACTTCTCTGGATGTTTCCCAGGCGAGCTATTGACAAGTAAATCCTAGACGCTCGATCTTGGTTATTTTCGCTTTCGCGGCTGGCAGCAAAGTTCAGAACCATGTTTCTGTGAATAACTTTTGAACCGTAAGTCACAGACGCTCGCTCTTGGCTGCATTCGTTTCAGCTCGTGGCAGCCAGTCTAAAAAACACAATCCTGGACCTCTCTGGATGTTTCCCAGGCGAGCTATTGGCAGCATGTTCAGAACCACTGATTCTGAGGCTAATTCTTGAACCGTAAGTCATAGACGCTCGATCTTGGCGGCATTCGTCTCAGCGCCTGGCAATTAGTATAGAAGCACTGTTTCCCACTGTTTCTGAGGCTAATTCTTGAACCGTAAGTCATAGACGCTAGATCTTGGCGGCTTTCCTCTCAGCGCCTGGCAATTAGTATAGAAGCACTGTCTTTGACTTCTCTGGATGTTTCCCAGGCGAGCTTTTGACAAGTAAATCCTAGACGCTCGATCTTGGTTATTTTCGCTTTCGCGGCTGGCAGCAAAGTTCAGAACCATGTTTCTGTGAATAACTTTTGAACCGTAAGTCACAGACGCTCGCTCTTGGCTGCATTCGTTTCAGCTCGTGGCAGCCAGTCTAAAAACACTATCTTGGACTTCTCTGGATGTTTCCCAGGCGAGCTATTGGCAGCATGTTCAGAACCACTGTTTCTGAGGCTGATTCTTGAACCGTAAGTCATAGACGCTCGATCTTGGCGGCATTCGTCTCAGCGCCTGGCAATTAGTATAGAAGCACTGTTTCCCACTGTTTCTGAGGCTAATTCTTGAACCGTAAGTCATAGACGCTCGATCTTGGCGGCATTCGTCTCAGCGCCTGTCAATTAGTATAGAAGCACTGTCTTTGACTTCTCTGGATGTTTCCCAGGCGAGCTTTTGACAAGTAAATCCTAGACGCTCGATCTTGGTTATTTTCGCTTTCGCGGCTGGCAGCAAAGTTCAGAACCATGTTTCTGTGAATAACTTTTGAACCGTAAGTCACAGACGCTCGCTCTTGGCTGCATTCGTTTCAGCTCGTGGCAGCCAGTCTAAAAAACACTATCTTGGACTTCTCTGGATGTTTCCCAGGCGAGCTATTGGCAGCATGTTCAGAACCACTGTTTCTGAGGCTGATTCTTGAACCGTAAGTCATAGACGCTCGATCTTGGCGGCATTCGTCTCAGCGCCTGGCAATTAGTATAGAAGCACTGTTTCCCACTGTTTCTGAGGCTAATTCTTGAACCGTAAGTCATAGACGCTAGATCTTGGCGGCTTTCCTCTCAGCGCCTGGCAATTAGTATAGAAGCACTGTCTTTGACTTCTCTGGATGTTTCCCAGGCGAGCTTTTGACAAGTAAATCCTAGACGCTCGATCTTGGTTATTTTCGCTTTCGCGGCTGGCAGCAAAGTTCAGAACCATGTTTCTGTGAATAACTTTTGAACCGTAAGTCACAGACGCTCGCTCTCGGCTGAATTCGTTTCAGCTCGTGGCAGCCAGTCTAAAAAACACAATCTTGGACCTCTCTGGATGTTTCCCAGGCGAGCTATTGGCAGCATGTTCAGAACCACTGTTTCTGAGGCTAATTCTTGAACCGTAAGTCATAGACGCTCGATCTTGGCGGCATTCGTCTCAGCGCCTGGCAATTAGTATAGAAGCACTGTTTCCCACTGTTTCTGAGGCTAATTCTTGAACCGTAAGTCATAGACGCTAGATCTTGGCGGCATTCGTCTCAGCGCCTGGCAATTAGTATAGAAGCACTGTCTTTGACTTCTCTGGATGTTTCCCAGGCGAGCTATTGACAAGTAAATCCTAGACGCTCGATCTTGGTTATTTTCGCTTTCGCGGCTGGCAGCAAAGTTCAGAACCATGTTTCTGTGAATAACTTTTTGAACCGTAAGTCACAGACGCTCGCTCTTGGCTGCATTCGTTTCAGCTCGTGGCAGCCAGTCTAAAAAACACTATCTTGGACTTCTCTGGATGTTTCCCAGGCGAGCTATTGGCAGCATGTTCAGAACCACTGTTTCTGAGGCTAATTCTTGAACCGTGTCATAGACGCTCGATCTTGGCGGCATTCGTCTCAGCGCCTGGCAATTAGTATAGAAGCACTGTTTCCCACTGTTTCTGAGGCTAATTCTTGAACCGTAAGTCATAGACGCTAGATCTTGGCGGCTTTCCTCTCAGCGCCTGGCAATTAGTATAGAAGCACTGTCTTTGACTTCTCTGGATGTTTCCCAGGCGAGCTTTTGACAAGTAAATCCTAGACGCTCGATCTTGGTTATTTTCGCTTTCGCGGCTGGCAGCAAAGTTCAGAACCATGTTTCTGTGAATAACTTTTGAACCGTAAGTCACAGACGCTCGCTCTTGGCTGCATTCGTTTCAGCTCGTGGCAGTCAGTCTAAAAAACACAATCTTGGACTTCTCTGGATGTTTCCCAGGCGAGCTATTGGCAGCATGTTCAGAACCACTGTTTCTTAGGCTAATTCTTGAACCGTAAGTCATAGACGCTCGATCTTGGCGGCATTCGTCTCAGCGCCTGGCAATTAGTATAGAAGCACTGTTTCCCACTGTTTCTGAGGCTAATTCTTGAACCGTAAGTCATAGACGCTAGATCTTGGCGGCATTCGTCTCAGCGCCTGGCAATTAGTATAGAAGCACTGTCTTTGACTTCTCTGGATGTTTCCCAGGCGAGCTATTGACAAGTAAATCCTAGACGCTCGATCTTGGTTATTTTCGCTTTCGCGGCTGGCAGCAAAGTTCAGAACCATGTTTCTGTGAATAACTCTTGAACCGTAAGTCACAGACGCTCGCTCTTGGCTGCATTCGTTTCAGCTCGTGGCAGCCAGTCTAAAAAACACTATCTTGGACTTCTCTGGATGTTTCCCAGGCGAGCTATTGGCAGCATGTTCAGAACCACTGTTTCTGAGGCTTATTCTTGAACCGTGTCATAGACGCTCGATCTTGGCGGCATTCGTCTCAGCGCCTGGCAATTAGTATAGAAGCACTGTCTCCCACTGTTTCTGAGGCTAATTCTAGAACCGTAAGTCATAGACGCTAGATCTTGGCGGCATTCGTCTCAGCACCTGGCAATTAGTATAGAAGCACTGTCTTTGACTTCTCTGGATGTTTCCCAGGCGAGCTATTGACAAGTAAATCCTAGACGCTCGATCTTGGTTATTTTCGCTTTCGCGGCTGGCAGCAAAGTTCAGAACCATGTTTCTGTGAATAACTTTTGAACCGTAAGTCACAGACGCTCGCTCTTGGCTGCATTCGTTTCAGCTCGTGGCAGCCAGTCTAAAAAACACTATCTTGGACTTCTCTGGATGTTTCCCAGGCGAGCTATTGGCAGCATGTTCAGAACCACTGTTTCTGAGGCTAATTCTTGAACCGTGTCATAGACGCTCGATCTTGGCGGCATTCGTCTCAGCGCCTGGCAATTAGTATAGAAGCACTGTTTCCCACTGTTTCTGAGGCTAATTCTTGAACCGTAAGTCATAGACGCTAGATCTTGGCGGCTTTCCTCTCAGCGCCTGGCAATTAGTATAGAAGCACTGTCTTTGACTTCTCTGGATGTTTCCCAGGCGAGCTTTTGACAAGTAAATCCTAGACGCTCGATCTTGGTTATTTTCGCTTTCGCGGCTGGCAGCAAAGTTCAGAACCATGTTTCTGTGAATAACTTTGAACCGTAAGTCACAGACGCTCGCTCTTGGCTGCATTCGTTTCAGCTCGTGGCAGTCAGTCTAAAAAACACAATCTTGGACTTCTCTGGATGTTTCCCAGGCGAGCTATTGGCAGCATGTTCAGAACCACTGTTTCTTAGGCTAATTCTTGAACCGTAAGTCATAGACGCTCGATCTTGGCGGCATTCGTCTCAGCGCCTGGCAATTAGTATAGAAGCACTGTTTCCCACTGTTTCTGAGGCTAATTCTGGAACCGTAAGTCATAGACGCTAGATCTTGGCGGCATTCGTCTCAGCGCCTGGCAATTAGTATAGAAGCACTGTCTTTGACTTCTCTGGATGTTTCCCAGGCGAGCTATTGACAAGTAAATCCTAGACGCTCGATCTTGGTTATTTTCGCTTTCGCGGCTGGCAGCAAAGTTCAGAACCATGTTTCTGTGAATAACTCTTGAACCGTAAGTCACAGACGCTCGCTCTTGGCTGCATTCGTTTCAGCTCGTGGCAGCCAGTCTAAAAAACACTATCTTGGACTTCTCTGGATGTTTCCCAGGCGAGCTATTGGCAGCATGTTCAGAACCACTGTTTCTGAGGCTAATTCTTGAACCGTGTCATAGACGCTCGATCTTGGCGGCATTCGTCTCAGCGCCTGGCAATTAGTATAGAAGCACTGTCTCCCACTGTTTCTGAGGCTAATTCTAGAACCGTAAGTCATAGACGCTAGATCTTGGCGGCATTCGTCTCAGCGCCTGGCAATTAGTATAGAAGCACTGTCTTTGACTTCTCTGGATGTTTCCCAGGCGAGCTATTGACAAGTAAATCCTAGACGCTCGATCTTGGTTATTTTCGCTTTCGCGGCTGGCAGCAAAGTTCAGAACCATGTTTCTGTGAATAACTCTTGAACCGTAAGTCACAGACGCTCGCTCTTGGCTGCATTCGTTTCAGCTCGTGGCAGCCAGTCTAAAAAACACAATCTTGGACTTCTCTGGATGTTTCCCAGGCGAGCTATTGGCAGCATGTTCAGAACCACTGTTTCTGAGGCTAATTCTTGAACCGTAAGTCATAGACGCTCGCACTTGGCGGCATTCGTCTCAGCGCCTGGCAATTAGTATAGAAGCACTGTTTCCCACTGTTTCTGAGGCTAATTCTTGAACCGTAAGTCATAGACGCTAGATCTTGGCGGCATTCGTCTCAGCGCCTGGCAATTAGTATAGAAGCACTGTCTTTGACTTCTCTGGATGTTTCCCAGGCGAGCTATTGACAAGTAAATCCTAGACGCTCGATCTTGGTTATTTTCGCTTTCGCGGCTGGCAGCAAAGTTCAGAACCATGTTTCTGTGAATAACTTTTGAACCGTAAGTCACAGACGCTCGCTCTTGGCTGCATTCGTTTCAGCTCGTGGCAGCCAGTCTAAAAAACACAATCTTGGACTTCTCTGGATGTTTCCCAGGCGAGCTATTGGCAGCATGTTCAGAACCACTGTTTCTGAGGCTAATTCTTGAACCGTAAGTCATAGACGCTCGCACTTGGCGGCATTCGTCTCAGCGCCTGGCAATTAGTATAGAAGCACTGTTTCCCACTGTTTCTGAGGCTAATTCTTGAACCGTAAGTCATAGACGCTAAATCTTGGCGGCATTCGTCTCAGCGCCTGGAAATTAGTATAGAAGCACTGTCTTTGACTTCTCTGGATGTTTCCCAGGCGAGCTATTGACAAGTAAATCCTAGACGCTCGATCTTGGTTATTTTCGCTTTCGCGGCTGGCAGCAAAGTTCAGAACCATGTTTCTGTGAATAACTTTTGAACCGTAAGTCACAGACGCTCGCTCTTGGCTGCATTCGTTTCAGCTCGTGGCAGCCAGTCTAAAAAACACAATCTTGGACTTCTCTGGATGTTTCCCAGGCGAGCTATTGGCAGCATGTTCAGAACCACTGTTTCTGAGGCTAATTCTTGAACCGTAAGTCATAGACGCTCGCACTTGGCGGCATTCGTCTCAGCGCCTGGCAATTAGTATAGAAGCACTGTTTCCCACTGTTTCTGAGGCTAATTCTTGAACCGTAAGTCATAGACGCTAAATCTTGGCGGCATTCGTCTCAGCGCCTGGAAATTAGTATAGAAGCACTGTCTTTGACTTCTCTGGATGTTTCCCAGGCGAGCTATTGACAAGTAAATCCTAGACGCTCGATCTTGGTTATTTTCGCTTTCGCGGCTGGCAGCAAAGTTCAGAACCATGTTTCTGTGAATAACTTTTGAACCGTAAGTCACAGACGCTCGCTCTTGGCTGCATTCGTTTCAGCTCGTGGCAGCCAGTCTAAAAAACACAATCCTGGACCTCTCTGGATGTTTCCCAGGCGAGCTATTGGCAGCATGTTCAGAACCACTGATTCTGAGGCTAATTCTTGAACCGTAAGTCATAGACGCTCGATCTTGGCGGCATTCGTCTCAGCGCCTGGCAATTAGTATAGAAGCACTGTTTCCCACTGTTTCTGAGGCTAATTCTTGAACCGTAAGTCATAGACGCTAGATCTTGGCGGCTTTCCTCTCAGCGCCTGGCAATTAGTATAGAAGCACTGTCTTTGACTTCTCTGGATGTTTCCCAGGCGAGCTTTTGACAAGTAAATCCTAGACGCTCGATCTTGGTTATTTTCGCTTTCGCGGCTGGCAGCAAAGTTCAGAACCATGTTTCTGTGAATAACTTTTGAACCGTAAGTCACAGACGCTCGCTCTTGGCTGCATTCGTTTCAGCTCGTGGCAGCCAGTCTAAAAAACACTATCTTGGACTTCTCTGGATGTTTCCCAGGCGAGCTATTGGCAGCATGTTCAGAACCACTGTTTCTGAGGCTGATTCTTGAACCGTAAGTCATAGACGCTCGATCTTGGCGGCATTCGTCTCAGCGCCTGGCAATTAGTATAGAAGCACTGTTTCCCACTGTTTCTGAGGCTAATTCTTGAACCGTAAGTCATAGACGCTCGATCTTGGCGGCATTCGTCTCAGCGCCTGTCAATTAGTATAGAAGCACTGTCTTTGACTTCTCTGGATGTTTCCCAGGCGAGCTATTGACAAGTAAATCCTAGACGCTCGATCTTGGTTATTTTCGCTTTCGCGGCTGGCAGCAAAGTTCAGAACCATGTTTCTGTGAATAACTCTTGAACCGTAAGTCACAGACGCTCGCTCTTGGCTGCATTCGTTTCAGCTCGTGGCAGCCAGTCTAAAAAACACTATCTTGGACCTCTCTGGATGTTTCCCAGGCGAGCTATTGGCAGCATGTTCAGAACCACTGTTTCTGAGGCTAATTCTTGAACCGTAAGTCATAGACGCTCGATCTTGGCGGCATTCGTCTCAGCGCCTGGCAATTAGTATAGAAGCACTGTTTCCCACTGTTTCTGAGGCTAATTCTTGAACCGTAAGTCATAGACGCTAGATCTTGGCGGCTTTCCTCTCAGCGCCTGGCAATTAGTATAGAAGCACTGTCTTTGACTTCTCTGGATGTTTCCCAGGCGAGCTTTTGACAAGTAAATCCTAGACGCTCGATCTTGGTTATTTTCGCTTTCGCGGCTGGCAGCAAAGTTCAGAACCATGTTTCTGTGAATAACTTTTGAACCGTAAGTCACAGACGCTCGCTCTTGGCTGAATTCGTTTCAGCTCGTGGCAGCCAGTCTAAAAAACACAATCTTGGACCTCTCTGGATGTTTCCCAGGCGAGCTATTGGCAGCATGTTCAGAACCACTGTTTCTGAGGCTAATTCTTGAACCGTAAGTCATAGACGCTCGATCTTGGCGGCATTCGTCTCAGCGCCTGGCAATTAGTATAGAAGCACTGTTTCCCACTGTTTCTGAGGCTAATTCTTGAACCGTAAGTCATAGACGCTAGATCTTGGCGGCATTCGTCTCAGCGCCTGGCAATTAGTATAGAAGCACTGTCTTTGACTTCTCTGGATGTTTCCCAGGCGAGCTATTGACAAGTAAATCCTAGACGCTCGATCTTGGTTATTTTCGCTTTCGCGGCTGGCAGCAAAGTTCAGAACCATGTTTCTGTGAATAACTTTTGAACCGTAAGTCACAGACGCTCGCTCTTGGCTGCATTCGTTTCAGCTCGTGGCAGCCAGTCTAAAAAACACTATCTTGGACTTCTCTGGATGTTTCCCAGGCGAGCTATTGGCAGCAGTTCAGAACCACTGTTTCTTAGGCTAATTCTTGAACCGTAAGTCATAGACGCTCGATCTTGGCGGCATTCGTCTCAGCGCCTGGCAATTAGTATAGAAGCACTGTTTCCCACTGTTTCTGAGGCTAATTCTTGAACCGTAAGTCATAGACGCTAGATCTTGGCGGCATTCGTCTCAGCGCCTGGCAATTAGTATAGAAGCACTGTCTTTGACTTCTCTGGATGTTTCCCAGGCGAGCTATTGACAAGTAAATCCTAGACGCTCGATCTTGGTTATTTTCGCTTTCGCGGCTGGCAGCAAAGTTCAGAACCATGTTTCTGTGAATAACTTTTGAACCGTAAGTCACAGACGCTCGCTCTTGGCTGCATTCGTTTCAGCTCGTGGCAGCAAGTCTAAAAAACACTATCTTGGACTTCTCTGGATGTTTCCCAGGCGAGCTATTGGCAGCATGTTCAGAACCACTGTTTCTGAGGCTAATTCTTGAACCGTGTCATAGACGCTCGATCTTGGCGGCATTCGTCTCAGCGCCTGGCAATTAGTATAGAAGCACTGTCTCCCACTGTTTCTGAGGCTAATTCTAGAACCGTAAGTCATAGACGCTAGATCTTGGCGGCATTCGTCTCAGCGCCTGGCAATTAGTATAGAAGCACTGTCTTTGACTTCTCTGGATGTTTCCCAGGCGAGCTTTTGACAAGTAAATCCTAGACGCTCGATCTTGGTTATTTTCGCTTTCGCGGCTGGCAGCAACGTTCAGAACCATGTTTCTGTGAATAACTCTTGAACCGTAAGTCACAGACGCTCGCTCTTGGCTGCATTCGTTTCAGCTCGTGGCAGCCAGTCTAAAAAACACAATCTTGGACTTCTCTGGATGTTTCCCAGGCGAGCTATTGGCAGCATGTTCAGAACCACTGTTTCTTAGGCTAATTCTTGAACCGTTAGTCATAGACGCTCGATCTTGGCGGCATTCGTCTCAGCGCCTGGCAATTAGTATAGAAGCACTATTTCCCACTGTTTCTGAGGCTAATTCTTGAACCGTAAGTCATAGACGCTAGATCTTGGCGGCATTCGTCTCAGCGCCTGGCAATTAGTATAGAAGCACTGTCTTTGACTTCTCTGGATGTTTCCCAGGCGAGCTATTGACAAGTAAATCCTAGACGCTCGATCTTGGTTATTTTCGCTTTCGCGGCTGGCAGCAAAGTTCAGAACCATGTTTCTGTGAATAACTCTTGAACCGTAAGTCACAGACGCTCGCTCTTGGCTGCATTCGTTTCAGCTCGTGGCAGCCAGTCTAAAAACACAATCTTGGACCTCTCTGGATGTTTCCCAGGCGAGCTATTGGCAGCATGTTCAGAACCACTGTTTCTGAGGCTAATTCTTGAACCGTAAGTCATAGACGCTCGATCTTGGCGGCATTCGTCTCAGCGCCTGGCAATTAGTATAGAAGCACTGTTTCCCACTGTTTCTGAGGCTAATTCTTGAACCGTAAGTCATAGACGCTAGATCTTGGCGGCTTTCCTCTCAGCGCATGGCAATTAGTATAGAAGCACTGTCTTTGACTTCTCTGGATGTTTCCCAGGCGAGCTTTTGACAAGTAAATCCTAGACGCTCGATCTTGGTTATTTTCGCTTTCGCGGCTGGCAGCAAAGTTCAGAACCATGTTTCTGTGAATAACTTTTGAACCGTAAGTCACAGACGCTCGCTCTTGGCTGAATTCGTTTTCAGCTCGTGGCAGCCAGTCTAAAAAACACAATCTTGGACCTCTCTGGATGTTTCCCAGGCGAGCTATTGGCAGCATGTTCAGAACCACTGTTTCTGAGGCTAATTCTTGAACCGTAAGTCATAGACGCTCGATCTTGGCGGCATTCGTCTCAGCGCCTGGCAATTAGTATAGAAGCACTGTTTCCCACTGTTTCTGAGGCTAATTCTTGAACCGTAAGTCATAGACGCTAGATCTTGGCGGCATTCGTCTCAGCGCCTGGCAATTAGTATAGAAGCACTGTCTTTGACTTCTCTGGATGTTTCCCAGGCGAGCTATTGACAAGTAAATCCTAGACGCTCGATCTTGGTTATTTTCGCTTTCGCGGCTGGCAGCAAAGTTCAGAACCATGTTTCTGTGAATAACTTTTGAACCGTAAGTCACAGACGCTCGCTCTTGGCTGCATTCGTTTCAGCTCGTGGCAGCCAGTCTAAAAAACACTATCTTGGACTTCTCTGGATGTTTCCCAGGCGAGCTATTGGCAGCATGTTCAGAACCACTGTTTCTGAGGCTAATTCTTGAACCGTGTCATAGACGCTCGATCTTGGCGGCATTCGTCTCAGCGCCTGGCAATTAGTATAGAAGCACTGTTTCCCACTGTTTCTGAGGCTAATTCTTGAACCGTAAGTCATAGACGCTAGATCTTGGCGGCTTTCCTCTCAGCGCCTGGCAATTAGTATAGAAGCACTGTCTTTGACTTCTCTGGATGTTTCCCAGGCGAGCTTTTGACAAGTAAATCCTAGACGCTCGATCTTGGTTATTTTCGCTTTCGCGGCTGGCAGCAAAGTTCAGAACCATGTTTCTGTGAATAACTTTTGAACCGTAAGTCACAGACGCTCGCTCTTGGCTGCATTCGTTTCAGCTCGTGGCAGTCAGTCTAAAAAACACAATCTTGGACTTCTCTGGATGTTTCCCAGGCGAGCTATTGGCAGCATGTTCAGAACCACTGTTTCTTAGGCTAATTCTTGAACCGTAAGTCATAGACGCTCGATCTTGGCGGCATTCGTCTCAGCGCCTGGCAATTAGTATAGAAGCACTGTTTCCCACTGTTTCTGAGGCTAATTCTTGAACCGTAAGTCATAGACGCTAGATCTTGGCGGCATTCGTCTCAGCGCCTGGCAATTAGTATAGAAGCACTGTCTTTGACTTCTCTGGATGTTTCCCAGGCGAGCTATTGACAAGTAAATCCTAGACGCTCGATCTTGGTTATTTTCGCTTTCGCGGCTGGCAGCAACGTTCAGAACCATGTTTCTGTGAATAACTTTTGAACCGTAAGTCACAGACGCTCGCTCTTGGCTGCATTCGTTTCAGCTCGTGGCAGCCAGTCTAAAAAACACAATCTTGGACTTCTCTGGATGTTTCCCAGGCGAGCTATTGGCAGCATGTTCAGAACCACTGTTTCTGAGGCTAATTCTTGAACCGTAAGTCATAGACGCTCGCACTTGGCGGCATTCGTCTCAGCGCCTGGCAATTAGTATAAAAGCACTGTTTCCCACTGTTTCTGAGGCTAATTCTTGAACCGTAAGTCATAGACGCTAAATCTTGGCGGCATTCGTTTCAGCGCCTGGCAATTAGTATAGAAGCACTGTCTTTGACTTCTCTGGATGTTTCCCAGGCGAGCTATTGACAAGTAAATCCTAGACGCTCGATCTTGGATATTTTCGCTTTCGCGGCTGGCAGCAAAGTTCAGAACCATGTTTCTGTGAATAACTCTTGAACCGTAAGTCACAGACGCTCGCTCTTGGCTGCATTCATTTCAGCTCGTGGCAGCCAGTCTAAAAAACACAATCTTGGACTTCTCTGGATGTTTCCCAGGCGAGCTATTGGCAGCATGTTCAGAACCACTGTTTCTGAGGCTAATTCTTGAACCGTAAGTCATAGACGCTCGCACTTGGCGGCATTCGTCTCAGCGCCTGGCAATTAGTATAGAAGCACTGTTTCCCACTGTTTCTGAGCCTAATTCTTGAACCGTAAGTCATAGACGCTAAATCTTGGCGGCATTCGTCTCAGCGCCTGGCAATTAGTATAGAACCACTGTCTTTGACTTCTCTGGATGTTTCCCAGGCGAGCTATTGACAAGTAAATCCTAGACGCTCGATCTTGGTTATTTTCGCTTTCGCGGCTGGCAGCAAAGTTCAGAACCATGTTTCTGTGAATAACTTTTGAACCGTAAGTCACAGACGCTCGCTCTTGGCTGCATTCGTTTCAGCTCGTGGCAGCCAGTCTAAAAAACACAATCTTGGACTTCTCTGGATGTTTCCCAGGCGAGCTATTGGCAGCATGTTCAGAACCACTGTTTCTTAGGCTAATTCTTGAACCGTAAGTCATAGACGCTCGATCTTGGCGGCATTCGTCTCAGCGCCTGGCAATTAGTATAGAAGCACTATTTCCCACTGTTTCTGAGGCTAATTCTTGAACCGTAAGTCATAGACGCTAGATCTTGGCGGCATTCGTCTCAGCGCCTGGCAATTAGTATAGAAGCACTGTCTTTGACTTCTCTGGATGTTTCCCAGGCGAGCTATTGACAAGTAAATCCTAGACGCTCGATCTTGGTTATTTTCGCTTTCGCGGCTGGCAGCAAAGTTCAGAACCATGTTTCTGTGAATAACTCTTGAACCGTAAGTCACAGACGCTCGCTCTTGGCTGCATTCGTTTCAGCTCGTGGCAGCCAGTCTAAAAAACACAATCTTGGACCTCTCTGGATGTTTCCCAGGCGAGCTATTGGCAGCATGTTCAGAACCACTGTTTCTGAGGCTAATTCTTGAACCGTAAGTCATAGACGCTCGATCTTGGCGGCATTCGTCTCAGCGCCTGGCAATTAGTATAGAAGCACTGTTTCCCACTGTTTCTGAGGCTAATTCTTGAACCGTAAGTATTAGACGCTCGATCTTGGCGGCATTCGTCTCAGCGCCTGGCAATTAGTATAGAAGCACTGTCTTTGACTTCTCTGGATGTTTCCCAGGCGAGCTATTGGCAGCATGTTCAGAACCACTGTTTCTGAGGCTAATTCTTGAACCGTAAGTCATAGACGCTCGCACTTGGCGGCATTCGTCTCAGCGCCTGGCAATTAGTATAAAAGCACTGTTTCCCACTGTTTCTGAGGCTAATTCTTGAACCGTAAGTCATAGACGCTAAATCTTGGCGGCATTCGTTTCAGCGCCTGGCAATTAGTATAGAAGCACTGTCTTTGACTTCTCTGGATGTTTCCCAGGCGAGCTATTGACAAGTAAATCCTAGACGCTCGATCTTGGTTATTTTCGCTTTCGCGGCTGGCAGCAAAGTTCAGAACCATGTTTCTGTGAATAACTCTTGAACCGTAAGTCACAGACGCTCGCTCTTGGCTGCATTCGTTTCAGCTCGTGGCAGCCAGTCTAAAAAACACAATCTTGGACTTCTCTGGATGTTTCCCAGGCGAGCTATTGGCAGCATGTTCAGAACCACTGTTTCTGAGGCTAATTCTTGAACCGTAAGTCATAGACGCTCGCACTTGGCGGCATTCGTCTCAGCGCCTGGCAATTAGTATAGAAGCACTGTTTCCCACTGTTTCTGAGGCTAATTCTTGAACCGTAAGTCATAGACGCTAGATCTTGGCGGCATTTGTCTCAGCGCCTGGCAATTAGTATAGAAGCACTGTCTTTGACTTCTCTGGATGTTTCCCAGGCGAGCTATTGACAAGTAAATCCTAGACGCTCGATCTTGGTTATTTTCGCTTTCGCGGCTGGCAGCAAAGTTCAGAACCATGTTTCTGTGAATAACTTTTGAACCGTAAGTCACAGACGCTCGCTCTTGGCTGCATTCGTTTCAGCTCGTGGCAGCCAGTCTAAAAAACACAATCTTGGACTTCTCTGGATGTTTCCCAGGCGAGCTATTGGCAGCATGTTCAGAACCACTGTTTCTGAGGCTAATTCTTGAACCGTAAGTCATAGACGCTCGCACTTGGCGGCATTCGTCTCAGCGCCTGGCAATTAGTATAAAAGCACTGTTTCCCACTGTTTCTGAGGCTAATTATTGAACCGTAAGTCATAGACGCTAAATCTTGGCGGCATTCGTTTCAGCGCCTGGCAATTAGTATAGAAGCACTGTCTTTGACTTCTCTGGATGTTTCCCAGGCGAGCTCTTGACAAGTAAATCCTAGACGCTCGATCTTGGTTATTTTCGCTTTCGCGGCTGGCAGCAAAGTTCAGAACCATGTTTCTGTGAATAACTCTTGAACCGTAAGTCACAGACGCTCGCTCTTGGCTGCATTCGTTTCAGCTCGTGGCAGCCAGTCTAAAAAACACAATCTTGGACTTCTCTGGATGTTTCCCAGGCGAGCTATTGGCAGCATGTTCAGAACCACTGTTTCTGAGGCTAATTCTTGAACCGTAAGTCATAGACGCTCGCACTTGGCGGCATTCGTCTCAGCGCCTGGCAATTAGTATAAAAGCACTGTTTCCCACTGTTTCTGAGGCTAATTCTTGAACCGTAAGTCATAGACGCTAGATCTTGGCGGCATTCGTCTCAGCGCCTGGCAATTAGTATAGAAGCACTGTCTTTGACTTCTCTGGATGTTTTCCAGGCGAGCTATTGACAAGTAAATCCTAGACGCTCGATCTTGGTTATTTTCGCTTTCGCGGCTGGCAGCAAAGTTCAGAACCATGTTTCTGTGAATAACTTTTGAACCGTAAGTCACAGACGCTCGCTCTTGGCTGCATTCGTTTCAGCTCGTGGCAGCCAGTCTAAAAAACACAATCTTGGACTTCTCTGGATGTTTCCCAGGCGAGCTATTGGCAGCATGTTCAGAACCACTGTTTCTGAGGCTAATTCTTGAACCGTAAGTCATAGACGCTCGCACTTGGCGGCATTCGTCTCAGCGCCTGGCAATTAGTATAAAAGCACTGTTTCCCACTGTTTCTGAGGCTAATTCTTGAACCGTAAGTCATAGACGCTAAATCTTGGCGGCATTCGTTTCAGCGCCTGGCAATTAGTATAGAAGCACTGTCTTTGACTTCTCTGGATGTTTCCCAGGCGAGCTATTGACAAGTAAATCCTAGACGCTCGATCTTGGTTATTTTCGCTTTCGCGGCTGGCAGCAAAGTTCAGAACCATGTTTCTGTGAATAACTTGAACCGTAAGTCACAGACGCTCGCTCTTGGCTGCATTCGTTTCAGCTCGTGGCAGCCAGTCTAAAAAACACAATCTTGGACTTCTCTGGATGTTTCCCAGGCGAGCTATTGGCAGCATGTTCAGAACCACTGTTTCTGAGGCTAATTCTTTAACCGTAAGTCATAGACGCTCGCACTTGGCGGCATTCGTCTCAGCGCCTGGCAATTAGTATAGAAGCACTGTTTCCCACTGTTTCTGAGGCTAATTCTTGAACCGTAAGTCATAGACGCTAAATCTTGGCGGCATTCGTCTCAGCGCCTGGCAATTAGTATAGAAGCACTGTCTTTGACTTCTCTGGATGTTTCCCAGGCGAGCTATTGACAAGTAAATCCTAGACGCTCGATCTTGGTTATTTTCGCTTTCGCGGCTGGCAGCAAAGTTCAGAACCATGTTTCTGTGAATAACTTTTGAACCGTAAGTCACAGACGCTCGCTCTTGGCTGCATTCGTTTCAGCTCGTGGCAGCCAGTCTAAAAAACACAATCCTGGACCTCTCTGGATGTTTCCCAGGCGAGCTATTGGCAGCATGTTCAGAACCACTGATTCTGAGGCTAATTCTTGAACCGTAAGTCATAGACGCTCAATCTTGGGGGCATTCGTCTCAGCGCCTGGCAATTAGTATAGAAGCACTGTTTCCCACTGTTTCTGAGGCTAATTCTTGAACCGTAAGTCATAGACGCTAGATCTTGGCGGCTTTCCTCTCAGCGCCTGGCAATTAGTATAGAAGCACTGTCTTTGACTTCTCTGGATGTTTCCCAGGCGAGCTTTTGACAAGTAAATCCTAGACGCTCGATCTTGGTTATTTTCGCTTTCGCGGCTGGCAGCAAAGTTCAGAACCATGTTTCTGTGAATAACTTTTGAACCGTAAGTCACAGACGCTCGCTCTTGGCTGCATTCGTTTCAGCTCGTGGCAGCCAGTCTAAAAAACACTATCTTGGACTTCTCTGGATGTTTCCCAGGCGAGCTATTGGCAGCATGTTCAGAACCACTGTTTCTGAGGCTGATTCTTGAACCGTAAGTCATAGACGCTCGATCTTGGCGGCATTCGTCTCAGCGCCTGGCAATTAGTATAGAAGCACTGTTTCCCACTGTTTCTGAGGCTAATTCTTGAACCGTAAGTCATAGACGCTCGATCTTGGCGGCATTCGTCTCAGCGCCTGGCAATTAGTATAGAAGCACTGTCTTTGACTTCTCTGGATGTTTCCCAGGCGAGCTATTGACAAGTAAATCCTAGACGCTCGATCTTGGTTATTTTCGCTTTCGCGGCTGGCAGCAAAGTGCAGAACCATGTTTCTGTGAATAACTCTTGAACCGTAAGTCACAGACGCTCGCTCTTGGCTGCATTCGTTTCAGCTCGTGGCAGCCAGTCTAAAACACACTATCTTGGACTTCTCTGGATGTTTCCCAGGCGAGCTATTGGCAGCATGTTCAGAACCACTGTTTCTGAGGCTAATTCTTGAACCGTAAGTCATAGACGCTCGATCTTGGCGGCATTCGTCTCAGCGCCTGGCAATTAGTATAGAAGCACTGTTTCCCACTGTTTCTGAGGCTAATTCTTGAACCGTAAGTCATAGACGCTAGATCTTGGCGGCATTCGTCTCAGCGCCTGGCAATTAGTATAGAAGCACTGTCTTTGACTTCTCTGGATGTTTCCCAGGCGAGCTATTGACAAGTAAATCCTAGACGCTCGATCTTGGTTATTTTCGCTTTCGCGGCTGGCAGCAAAGTTCAGAACCATGTTTCTGTGAATAACTTTTGAACCGTAAGTCACAGACGCTCGCTCTTGGATGCATTCGTTTCAGCTCGTGGCAGCCAGTCTAAAAAACACTATCTTGGACTTCTCTGGATGTTTCCCAGGCGAGCTATTGGCAGCATGTTCAGAACCACTGTTTCTGAGGCTAATTCTTGAACCGTGTCATAGACGCTCGATCTTGGCGGCATTCGTCTCAGCGCCTGGCAATTAGTATAGAAGCACTGTTTCCCACTGTTTCTGAGGCTAATTCTTGAACCGTAAGTCATAGACGCTCGATCTTGGCGGCATTCGTCTCAGCGCCTGTCAATTAGTATAGAAGCACTGTCTTTGACTTCTCTGGATGTTTCCCAGGCGAGCTATTGACAAGTAAATCCTAGACGCTCGATCTTGGTTATTTTCGCTTTCGCGGCTGGCAGCAAAGTTCAGAACCATGTTTCTGTGAATAACTTTTGAACCGTAAGTCACAGACGCTCGCTCTTGGATGCATTCGTTTCAGCTCGTGGCAGCCAGTCTAAAAAACACTATCTTGGACTTCTCTGGATGTTTCCCAGGCGAGCTATTGGCAGCATGTTCAGAACCACTGTTTCTGAGGCTAATTCTTGAACCGTGTCATAGACGCTCGATCTTGGCGGCATTCGTCTCAGCGCCTGGCAATTAGTATAGAAGCACTGTTTCCCACTGTTTCTGAGGCTAATTCTTGAACCGTAAGTCATAGACGCTCGATCTTGACGGCATTCGTCTCAGCGCCTGTCAATTAGTATAGAAGCACTGTCTTTGACTTCTCTGGATGTTTCCCAGGCGAGCTATTGACAAGTAAATCCTAGACGCTCGATCTTGGTTATTTTCGCTTTCGCGGCTGGCAGCAAAGTTCAGAACCATGTTTCTGTGAATAACTCTTGAACCGTAAGTCACAGACGCTCGCTCTTGGCTGCATTCGTTTCAGCTCGTGGCAGCCAGTCTAAAAAACACTATCTTGGACTTCTCTGGATGTTTCCCAGGCGAGCTATTGGCAGCATGTTCAGAACCACTGTTTCTGAGGCTAATTCTTGAACCGTAAGTCATAGACGCTCGATCTTGGCGGCATTCGTCTCAGCGCCTGGCAATTAGTATAGAAGCACTGTTTCCCACTGTTTCTGAGGCTAATTCTTGAACCGTAAGTCATAGACGCTCGATCTTGGCGGCATTCGTCTCAGCGCCTGGCAATTAGTGTAGAAGCACTGTCTTTGACTTCTCTGGATGTTTCCCAGGCGAGCTATTGACAAGTAAATCCTAGACGCTCGATCTTGGTTATTTTCGCTTTCGCGGCTGGCAGCAAAGTTCAGAACCATGTTTCTGTGAATAACTCTTGAACCGTAAGTCACAGACGCTCGCTCTTGGCTGCATTCGTTTCAGCTCGTGGCAGCCAGTCTAAAACACACTATCTTGGACTTCTCTGGATGTTTCCCAGGCGAGCTATTGGCAGCATGTTCAGAACCACTGTTTCTGAGGCTAATTCTTGAACCGTAAGTCATAGACGCTCGATCTTGGCGGCATTCGTCTCAGCGCCTGGCAATTAGTATAGAAGCACTGTTTCCCACTGTTTCTGAGGCTAATTCTTGAACCGTAAGTCATAGACGCTAGATCTTGGCGGCATTCGTCTCAGCGCCTGGCAATTAGTATAGAAGCACTGTCTTTGACTTCTCTGGATGTTTCCCAGGCGAGCTATTGACAAGTAAATCCTAGACGCTCGATCTTGGTTATTTTCGCTTTCGCGGCTGGCAGCAAAGTTCAGAACCATGTTTCTGTGAATAACTTTTGAACCGTAAGTCACAGACGCTCGCTCTTGGATGCATTCGTTTCAGCTCGTGGCAGCCAGTCTAAAAAACACTATCTTGGACTTCTCTGGATGTTTCCCAGGCGAGCTATTGGCAGCATGTTCAGAACCACTGTTTCTGAGGCTAATTCTTGAACCGTGTCATAGACGCTCGATCTTGGCGGCATTCGTCTCAGCGCCTGGCAATTAGTATAGAAGCACTGTTTCCCACTGTTTCTGAGGCTAATTCTTGAACCGTAAGTCATAGACGCTCGATCTTGGCGGCATTCGTCTCAGCGCCTGTCAATTAGTATAGAAGCACTGTCTTTGACTTCTCTGGATGTTTCCCAGGCGAGCTATTGACAAGTAAATCCTAGACGCTCGATCTTGGTTATTTTCGCTTTCGCGGCTGGCAGCAAAGTTCAGAACCATGTTTCTGTGAATAACTTTTGAACCGTAAGTCACAGACGCTCGCTCTTGGATGCATTCGTTTCAGCTCGTGGCAGCCAGTCTAAAAAACACTATCTTGGACTTCTCTGGATGTTTCCCAGGCGAGCTATTGGCAGCATGTTCAGAACCACTGTTTCTGAGGCTAATTCTTGAACCGTGTCATAGACGCTCGATCTTGGCGGCATTCGTCTCAGCGCCTGGCAATTAGTATAGAAGCACTGTTTCCCACTGTTTCTGAGGCTAATTCTTGAACCGTAAGTCATAGACGCTCGATCTTGACGGCATTCGTCTCAGCGCCTGTCAATTAGTATAGAAGCACTGTCTTTGACTTCTCTGGATGTTTCCCAGGCGAGCTATTGACAAGTAAATCCTAGACGCTCGATCTTGGTTATTTTCGCTTTCGCGGCTGGCAGCAAAGTTCAGAACCATGTTTCTGTGAATAACTCTTGAACCGTAAGTCACAGACGCTCGCTCTTGGCTGCATTCGTTTCAGCTCGTGGCAGCCAGTCTAAAAAACACAATCTTGGACCTCTCTGGATGTTTCCCAGGCGAGCTATTGGCAGCATGTTCAGAACCACTGTTTCTGAGGCTAATTCTTGAACCGTAAGTCATAGACGCTCGATCTTGGCGGCATTCGTCTCAGCGCCTGGCAATTAGTATAGAAGCACTGTTTCCCACTGTTTCTGAGGCTAATTCTTGAACCGTAAGTCATAGACGCTCGATCTTGGCGGCATTCGTCTCAGCGCCTGGCAATTAGTGTAGAAGCACTGTCTTTGACTTCTCTGGATGTTTCCCAGGCGAGCTATTGACAAGTAAATCCTAGACGCTCGATCTTGGTTATTTTCGCTTTCGCGGCTGGCAGCAAAGTTCAGAACCATGTTTCTGTGAATAACTCTTGAACCGTAAGTCACAGACGCTCGCTCTTGGCTGCATTCGTTTCAGCTCGTGGCAGCCAGTCTAAAAAACACAATCTTGGACCTCTCTGGATGTTTCCCAGGCGAGCTATTGGCAGCATGTTCAGAACCACTGTTTCTGAGGCTAATTCTTGAACCGTAAGTCATAGACGCTCGATCTTGGCGGCATTCGTCTCAGCGCCTGGCAATTAGTATAGAAGCACTGTTTCCCACTGTTTCTGAGGCTAATTCTTGAACCGTAAGTATTAGACGCTCGATCTTGGCGGCATTCGTCTCAGCGCCTGGCAATTAGTATAGAAGCACTGTCTTTGACTTCTCTGGATGTTTCCCAGGCGAGCTATTGGCAGCATGTTCAGAACCACTGTTTCTGAGGCTAATTCTTGAACCGTAAGTCATAGACGCTCGCACTTGGCGGCATTCGTCTCAGCGCCTGGCAATTAGTATAAAAGCACTGTTTCCCACTGTTTCTGAGGCTAATTCTTGAACCGTAAGTCATAGACGCTAAATCTTGGCGGCATTCGTTTCAGCGCCTGGCAATTAGTATAGAAGCACTGTCTTTGACTTCTCTGGATGTTTCCCAGGCGAGCTATTGACAAGTAAATCCTAGACGCTCGATCTTGGTTATTTTCGCTTTCGCGGCTGGCAGCAAAGTTCAGAACCATGTTTCTGTGAATAACTCTTGAACCGTAAGTCACAGACGCTCGCTCTTGGCTGCATTCGTTTCAGCTCGTGGCAGCCAGTCTAAAAAACACAATCTTGGACTTCTCTGGATGTTTCCCAGGCGAGCTATTGGCAGCATGTTCAGAACCACTGTTTCTGAGGCTAATTCTTGAACCGTAAGTCATAGACGCTCGCACTTGGCGGCATTCGTCTCAGCGCCTGGCAATTAGTATAGAAGCACTGTTTCCCACTGTTTCTGAGGCTAATTCTTGAACCGTAAGTCATAGACGCTAGATCTTGGCGGCATTTGTCTCAGCGCCTGGCAATTAGTATAGAAGCACTGTCTTTGACTTCTCTGGATGTTTCCCAGGCGAGCTATTGACAAGTAAATCCTAGACGCTCGATCTTGGTTATTTTCGCTTTCGCGGCTGGCAGCAAAGTTCAGAACCATGTTTCTGTGAATAACTTTTGAACCGTAAGTCACAGACGCTCGCTCTTGGCTGCATTCGTTTCAGCTCGTGGCAGCCAGTCTAAAAAACACAATCTTGGACTTCTCTGGATGTTTCCCAGGCGAGCTATTGGCAGCATGTTCAGAACCACTGTTTCTGAGGCTAATTCTTGAACCGTAAGTCATAGACGCTCGCACTTGGCGGCATTCGTCTCAGCGCCTGGCAATTAGTATAGAAGCACTGTTTCCCACTGTTTCTGAGGCTAATTCTTGAACCGTAAGTCATAGACGCTAGATCTTGGCGGCATTCGTCTCAGCGCCTGGCAATTAGTATAGAAGCACTGTCTTTGACTTCTCTGGATGTTTCCCAGGCGAGCTATTGACAAGTAAATCCTAGACGCTCGATCTTGGTTATTTTCGCTTTCGCGGCTGGCAGCAAAGTTCAGAACCATGTTTCTGTGAATAACTTTTGAACCGTAAGTCACAGACGCTCGCTCTTGGCTGCATTCGTTTCAGCTCGTGGCAGCCAGTCTAAAAAACACAATCTTGGACTTCTCTGGATGTTTCCCAGGCGAGCTATTGGCAGCATGTTCAGAACCACTGTTTCTGAGGCTAATTCTTGAACCGTAAGTCATAGACGCTCGCACTTGGCGGCATTCGTCTCAGCGCCTGGCAATTAGTATAAAAGCACTGTTTCCCACTGTTTCTGAGGCTAATTCTTGAACCGTAAGTCATAGACGCTAGATCTTGGCGGCATTCGTCTCAGCGCCTGGCAATTAGTATAGAAGCACTGTCTTTGACTTCTCTGGATGTTTTCCAGGCGAGCTATTGACAAGTAAATCCTAGACGCTCGATCTTGGTTATTTTCGCTTTCGCGGCTGGCAGCAAAGTTCAGAACCATGTTTCTGTGAATAACTTTTGAACCG
Source organism: Rhinoderma darwinii (assembly GCF_050947455.1). Taxonomy (NCBI): domain Eukaryota; kingdom Metazoa; phylum Chordata; class Amphibia; order Anura; family Rhinodermatidae; genus Rhinoderma; species Rhinoderma darwinii. The sequence goes on along the minus strand of NW_027461924.1, from coordinate 1,478 downwards.
TAAGTCACAGACGCTCGCTCTTGGCTGCATTCGTTTCAGCTCGTGGCAGCCAGTCTAAAAAACACAATCTTGGACTTCTCTGGATGTTTCCCAGGCGAGCTATTGGCAGCATGTTCAGAACCACTGTTTCTGAGGCTAATTCTTGAACCGTAAGTCATAGACGCTCGCACTTGGCGGCATTCGTCTCAGCGCCTGGCAATTAGTATAAAAGCACTGTTTCCCACTGTTTCTGAGGCTAATTCTTGAACCGTAAGTCATAGACGCTAAATCTTGGCGGCATTCGTTTCAGCGCCTGGCAATTAGTATAGAAGCACTGTCTTTGACTTCTCTGGATGTTTCCCAGGCGAGCTATTGACAAGTAAATCCTAGACGCTCGATCTTGGTTATTTTCGCTTTCGCGGCTGGCAGCAAAGTTCAGAACCATGTTTCTGTGAATAACTTGAACCGTAAGTCACAGACGCTCGCTCTTGGCTGCATTCGTTTCAGCTCGTGGCAGCCAGTCTAAAAAACACAATCTTGGACTTCTCTGGATGTTTCCCAGGCGAGCTATTGGCAGCATGTTCAGAACCACTGTTTCTGAGGCTAATTCTTTAACCGTAAGTCATAGACGCTCGCACTTGGCGGCATTCGTCTCAGCGCCTGGCAATTAGTATAGAAGCACTGTTTCCCACTGTTTCCCACTGTTTCTGAGGCTAATTCTTGAACCGTAAGTCATAGACGCTAAATCTTGGCGGCATTCGTCTCAGCGCCTGGCAATTAGTATAGTAGCACTGTCTTTGACTTCTCTGGATGTTTCCCAGGCGAGCTATTGACAAGTAAATCCTAGACGCTCGATCTTGGTTATTTTCGCTTTCGCGGCTGGCAGCAAAGTTCAGAACCATGTTTCTGTGAATAACTTTTGAACCGTAAGTCACAGACGCTCGCTCTTGGCTGCATTCGTTTCAGCTCGTGGCAGCCAGTCTAAAAAACACAATCCTGGACCTCTCTGGATGTTTCCCAGGCGAGCTATTGGCAGCATGTTCAGAACCACTGATTCTGAGGCTAATTCTTGAACCGTAAGTCATAGACGCTCAATCTTGGGGGCATTCGTCTCAGCGCCTGGCAATTAGTATAGAAGCACTGTTTCCCACTGTTTCTGAGGCTAATTCTTGAACCGTAAGTCATAGACGCTAGATCTTGGCGGCTTTCCTCTCAGCGCCTGGCAATTAGTATAGAAGCACTGTCTTTGACTTCTCTGGATGTTTCCCAGGCGAGCTTTTGACAAGTAAATCCTAGACGCTCGATCTTGGTTATTTTCGCTTTCGCGGCTGGCAGCAAAGTTCAGAACCATGTTTCTGTGAATAACTTTTGAACCGTAAGTCACAGACGCTCGCTCTTGGCTGCATTCGTTTCAGCTCGTGGCAGCCAGTCTAAAAAACACTATCTTGGACTTCTCTGGATGTTTCCCAGGCGAGCTATTGGCAGCATGTTCAGAACCA